>NW_027152341.1:450000-745000 GCF_040937935.1 Hyperolius riggenbachi | reverse complement strand
ATAGGGGAGAATAGATGTATACAGTACACCTGGTGGGGGGGGGAGGGGGTGTTCTGTGGAGGATATGAGGGTGAGGGGGGATGATCAGGAGCACCCAGGGGGTAGTTTAGGGCCTAATCTAAAAAATAGCGTTGAATGATAGTGACAGGGAGTGATTGATGGGTGAGTAGGGGGGTAATTGGGTGCAAACAGGGGTCTGAGAGGGTGTTCAGGGGGGGGGGTGTATGAGGGGTGCTGTGGGCGATCAGGGGGCAGGGGGGGAGGATCAGTGTGTTTGGGTGCATAATAGGGGGGCTGTAGCCTGCCCTGGTGGTCCCTCAGTCACTTGGACCACCAGGGAAGGAGGCAGCCTGTACAATACACTTTGTTTACATTAGAAAGCGTATTATATGCATTGTATGCGTCGATCAAGGAGTTAACAACCCGCGGTCGAACGGACAGCGGGCTGACATTGTGGGTGGGCGGAGCCTATTGCCGACGGATGCACGCGCATCCGAGCGCACGATCCACGGCCAGCTACTACGCAACGAGCCGCCAACGAAGGGCGTATTGTGGTCGTTGCAGACAACACTTTCACCCCGCCTATCGGCTGTGGGCGGTCGGGAAGGGGATAAAAATATACGTGAATACATGTATAAATACATGTATGAACCTTCTTCCATAAATTATATTTAAAAATATTAATATATATATTTTCTGTATATAGATATACACACACACCTATTACAAGTATTATTAAATTAATATCAGCAGCTAATTTATCTTTACAACAGTCTGTATTTAATGTAATCGCTAGATGGCGCTATTGAACTAATGTGTATGTAAAAAAAAAAGAACTAAAGCATTACTAGCTCTGTTAACAGTGAAAATAAAATAGCGTAGTGGGTAGATGATAGGGTTAGTAGGCATGGGCTCACAACTTTTTAAGTTCGAGACTCAAGGTTTTGATTTTTTTTTTTATTAAAATAATTAAAATGGAATATACAATTGTCAATTAAGTTAAATATCCATTTATATTAAACAAATTAATTAATTGTATTGCTTTAAAGAGAAAAATTGTGTAAAAACCTAATTTTATTTAAATACATATATTACCTAATAGCCCTAAGAAAACTGCCACATGAAACTATGTAGACCCCCCCAAACTACCCCCTCACTGTCCACCTGCAAAACCCACGAATTTCTCGGTCGTGGATTTTGCTGACAGTATTAGCTTCAGAGTGAGACAGGGCTATGAGCTGAAGCCCTGCCCCACAGGTGTCTGTCATCGGCGGAACTCCGCCTCTCCCCCGCCCCTCTCAGAGGAGGAAGACTGAAAGGGGCGGGGAGAGGCGGAGATCCGCCGATGACAGACACCTGTGAGGCAGGGCTTCAGCTCATAGCCCTGCTTCACTCGTGAAACACTGCCAGATTGCCCCCCGGGGATTTAGGGGGGGATTTAGTTAGAATAGAGCGTCGGGAATGCGGCGGATTAGTTAGGGCTAGCTTCAAAACGATAAATTTCGTGCAGAGCAATTAAAAACTATAATTATCGTTTTTATATAAAACGATAAATATTGTTTTAAAATATTGTTCTAAAAATGGCGCCATTATTCGGCTGGCGCCATTTTTAACTAGACCCAGAAAATACACATAATGTGAGCAGATTTGCCCAGAAAATACATTCAATGATGTCGGCAGATATGCCCAGAAAATATGTGCAATCATGTCGGCAGATATGCCCAGAAAATACGTGCAATCATGTCGGCAGATATGCCCAGAAAATACGTGCAATCATGTCGGCAGATATGCCCAGAAAATACGTGCAATCATGTCGGCAGATATGCCCAGAAGATACGTGCAATCATGTCGGCAGATATGCCCAGAAAATACGTGCAATGATGTCGGCAGATATGCCCAGAAAATATGTGCAATGATGTCGGCAGATATGACCAGAAAATACGTGCAATGATGTCGGCAGATATGCCCAGAAAATACGTGCAATCATGTCGGCAGATATGCCCAGAAAACATGTGCAATCATGTCGGCAGATATGCCCAGAAAATACGTGCAATCTTTTCGGCAGATATGCCCAGAAAATACGTACAATCAAGTCGGCAGATATGCCCAGAAAATACGTGCAATCAAGTCGGCAGATATGCCCAGAAAATATGTGCAATCATACGTGCGATGAGGGGTACATGAACTTAGCAGCAGTTAATTCAGCAGTTGACATCAACAGGGAACTTTGAGTAAAGCCCTGTCTCCTAATAAAAAATTATGCGCTATTTACTATACATATAGAAGATATTAGATAGTGAGCTCCTCTGAGCACAGTCAGTGTCGTGACTATGTACTCTGTAAAACGCTGCAGAAGATGTCAGAGCTATATAAATACATAATAATATGATAAGACATTCAACTATGACTATGGTAGGAGTAGTGTGAGCTCCTCTAAAGGACAGTGAGCGACATAACAATGTACTCTGTAAAGTGCTGCAGGTGGGTGGGTGGGCTAAACGATTACCTGGTGGGGAGGGTGGGTGAGCTAAAAGATTATCTGGTCGGGAGGGTAGGTGGGTGTGTGGGCTAATAAAATTACCTGTGAGGGTGGGTGGGCTAAAATATTACCTGTGAGGGTGGGTGGGCTAAAAGATAACCTGTGATGCAAAAGATTACCCATGAGGGTGGGTGGGCTAAAAGATTACCAGTGAGGGTGGGCTGAAAGATTCCCTGGGTCTGGGTGGGTGGGCTGTAGGGTTACCTGGGTCTGGGTGGGTGGACTGTAGGATTATCTGGGTGGGTGGGCTGTAGGATTATCTGGGTGGGTGGGCTGTAGGATTATCTGAATGGGTGGGTGGGCTGTTGGATTACCTGGGTCTGGGTGGGTGGGCTGTAGGATTACCTGGATCTGGGTGGGTGGGCTGTAGGATTACCTGGATCTGGGTGGGCTGTAGGATTACCTGGGTCTGGGTGGGTGGGTGGGCTGTAGGATTATCTGGGTGGGTGGGCTGTAGGATTACCTGGGTCTGGGTGGGTGGGTGGGCTGGAGGAATACCTGGGTCTGGGTGGGTGGGTGGGCTGTAGGAATACCTGGGTCAGGGTGGGTGGGTGGGCTGTGGGATTACCTGGGTCTGGGTGGGCTGTAGGATTATCTGAATGGGTGGGTGGGCTGTTGGATTACCTGGGTCTGGGTGGGTGGGCTGTAGGATTACCTGCATCTGGGTGGGTGGGCTGTAGGATTACCTGGATCTGGGTGGGCTGTAGGATTACCTGGGTCTGGGTGGGTGGGTGGGCTGTAGGATTATCTGGGTGGGTGGGCTGTAGGATTACCTGGGTCTGGGTGCGTGGGTGGGCTGTAGGATTACCTGGGTCTGGGTGGGTGGGTGGGCTGGAGGAATACCTGGGTCTGGGTGGGTGGGTGGGCTGTAGGAATACCTGGGTCAGGGTGGGTGGGTGGGCTGTGGGATTACCTGGGTCTGGGTGGGCTGTAGGATTACCTGGGGGGGCTGTAGAATTACCTGGGGGTGGGCTGTAGGATTACTGGGGGGGCTGTAGAATTACCTGGGGGGGCCTGTAGAATTACCTGGGGGGGGGAGCTGTAGGATTACCTGGGGGTGGGTGGGTGGGCTATAGGATTACCTGGGTCTGGGTGGGCTGCAGGATTACCTGGGGGTGGGCTGTAGGATTACCGGGGGGGGCTGTAGAATTACCTGGGGGGGCTGTAGAATTACCTGGGGGGGGCTGTAGGATTACCTGGGGGGGGGGGGAGCTGTAGGATTACCTGGGGGTGGGCTGTAGGATTACCTGGGGGGGGCCTGTAGGATTACCTGGGGGACGGGCTGTAGGATTACCTGGGGGTGGGCTGTAGGATTACCTGGGGGGGGGGGTGCTGTAGGATTACCTGGGGGGGGCCTGTAGGATTACCTGGGGGGGAAGCTGTAGGATTACCTGGGGGGCGGGCTGTAGGATTACCTGGGGGGTGGGCTGGTCGGTCTGGGAGGGTGAAAGATAAGATTACCTGGTCAGGAGGGTGGGTGGACTATTTGCATCAGGCTGGGAGGAGGGCCCGATCACTCCTTCACCTCGGCGGGCCCCCCTCCTGTTATGCGCGGCGCCGAGCGGGAGATACAGCTATTAGTCTCCGGGCTGCAGCAGACACTAGAGCTCCAGCCGCCTGGTCCACTCCTGTCTCCTCCTCAGCAATACCTACTTCCTGATTCAGTGCGTTCAGAGCGGTATTGCTGAGGAGGAGACAGGAGTGGACCAGGCGGCTGGAGCTCTAGTGTCTGCTGCAGCCCGGTGACTAATAGCTGTAACTCCCGCTCGGCACCGCGCATAACGGGGGGGGGGGGGTGGCACGCTGAGGTGAGGGAATGATAAAAGTCGGGCCCCCCGGGGATAAAAAAAACTTTAAAAAAAAAAAACGCCTGCAATGCCTAATGGGCCCCTCAAAAAAGGAGCTTGAGGGGCCCCTGTGCGCTTGCACGGCCTGCACGGCCGTATGTCCGCCTCTGTCTCTCACTCAATCTCTACAGTGTGTGCCCTTTTCCAACTTTATTAAAGCCTGTGTCCCCTGCATTTGTGTATAAGAGCGTAACTACTACAGCAGCAAATACAGGCGATACAGGGTTTAATGAAGCCGGAGAGGGCACACAGCAAGGATAAAGCAAGAGGCGCCAGCGTCTGCCTGTAAACTCATGCACGTGCCAGGTAACAAGGCTGGTCTTTTGTGTGCCACCCTCTATAACGCCGCCTTGCAACCTATACAAGAAATACCCTTCTTATGTCACTTTTCCCAAACAGCCCCTGGCCTAGGCCTTAATACCTCCACTCCAGACAAACTGTGGCCTGGAAAATAGCCTTTCCATAACCCCCCCTCCCCCCCCCATGTCATAAAGCAGACTTGTTTAACGAAAACCCGAGAAGTTACATACAGTGGCATTTATACTTATCTGGGACTTCCTCTAGCCCAGTGTAGGCCATGGGCTCCATCCCCATCCTTCCAGGCTGCTCCATTATCCCCTGGTCACCTCTGCACTCACATTTCCGCAGGCAGGGAATGCCCCCAGCCATGGGAGAGTACACGGCGGGGTCAAGCATGCGCAGTGAAGTGCAACTGTCCAATTTCCCAAAGGTGACCACAGGACAAAGGAGTGACCAGGGAGGGCAGCGAGGGATCCCAAGGCCTACATAGGACTGGAGGAAGCCCCGGGTAAGTATAAATGCTGCAGTATTTATGCTCTCAGTTACACTTTAACCCCTAGCCGACCGCACCATGCCGATTGTCACGAATGCGGTGGCAGCCCCAGGAGCACTCCACGCCAATCTGCAGGAAGTCTCGGGGCGGGGTTTTGCAGGCGATCACGCATGCATCTCCACTCCATCATCAGTCTCCCAGCGGCGATCGCCGCTAGGAGACTGATAGGCGGCTAAACCTCTGTCTATTTACTCTGTACAGTGCTGTGATCTATGGCAGCGCTGTACTGGGGACAGCTGTGTGACATGGCTGTCCTCCTGGGCGGCAGGACAGCGATCCGCTGTCATAGGCTGAATCCTATGACAGCCGATCGCGCTGATTGGCTGATGGGGGAGGGGAGGTAGTTTAATAAAAAAAAGTAAAATTTATAAAAAATAAAAATATTTGTATAAAAATAAACATACATTAGGGGAGCGATCACAGCCCGCCAACAGAAAGCTGTGTTGGTAGAAAAGAGGGTGTTCACTTGTGTGCTGAGTAGTACAGCCCTGCAGTGAGGCCTTAAAGCTGCAGTGGCCTAACTACTAAAAAATGGCCTGGTCACTAGGAATGTTTAAGACCATGGTCCTCAAGTGGTTAAAAACACATGCTACAAACACACACAGCATACACACAGGTCACAGGTGACAGTACAAACAAAGAGGTCACAATACACCCACACAGTACACACACACACACACACACACACACACACACACACACACACACACACACACACAGTGGTCACAGTACACACAAACGGGCACACACACATATAGTACACACAAACGCACACATCACAGTACACACACACAGAAGTCACAATACACACACGCACACACACACACACACACACGTCACAGTACACACAAACGGGCACACACAGACGTCACAGTACACACACACACTCACAGTACACTCTTACACAGAGTACACAATCCAGTGTCAGCAGAGCACACTCCAATTTCAGCAGAGACTGGCTGCATCCGTTTTCTCTGTGCATCCAGTGGGTGCAGCCAGTATGTCCTCCTCACCTGACCTGCCATTGTCAGGGTTCCTTCGTTCCTGCTCTGATTCATCTTCAGTTGAGGGAGGGCAGAGTTCATCAGCCAGCTACCAGCCAATAGGTAAGCCCTCAGCAGCTCATTTGAAGAATCTGCCGTGCACTCTGCCCACACATTAGTACTGCACTGCAAGCAGGAGACTTGTGTGGATAAACTGGGGGTGGGGCTTCAGAGGCAAGCGGCCGTGGGGCTGAATCCCATTCTCCACTCTTCTGATTGAGCAGGCAGCGCCCCCGCCCCCTCCTCCACATGTCCACATAACTGCCTGTCAATATGACTGGTAGTACTCCAGGCTCATGCTTGTGTTTAAAACCCTCCTCCACATGTCTGTCGGAGCCTGCAACAAGGAAGTGGCCAGGATGATCTGCAGAGCAGGCATATTAGTGGCGCCACTGTCATGGCATGGGTTGAGTGACTCGGAGTTGCCTTTCAGTGCACAGGCGCTTGTAGTCTTGTGTCTACACTGAATAGTGGTAAATTCGGCCCTGCATATACTGGTTTTTCACTCAGCTTGAAGTTTTGCATCAACTTTCCTAGTCACGTAAACAGTATGTTTGATGGATGTCTCCTTTGAAATGCTCAGTGGAATCTGGATTACAATACAAATATGGATTATAATTGATACCATCCAACCAAGTGCTTATACATCATCCTATACTTTCAGTCACAGGAGTGGACTTTTGCTATTGGAAATCATTGTTTAGGATCAGGTATTATTATCTTTCATGTACCTTGGCAATAGTGGATGTCAATTTTGACCCTTCATGAGTATGCCAGGTTGTAGTTTTTGTGATTGATCTTTTATGACTGTAATTCTTTTTTTTTTTTTTTTTACATATCTTTTTGTTAACATTTTCAAAATTTTCAAAACAATAACATTGAAATAGACACCAAATTATAAAATAAATATAGAAGGGTGTCACAAGGCCTCTAGTGTCCGGACCGCACTATGCCTTCCAAACGGTTTCAGCACACAGACCATGCAATCTGTGGTCGCAATCGGTGCGCAGAAACCGCTGGGAATTTGGCAGCAGACCGACTAGAAGGGAGCCTGTGAGTTACGGTAATACAAATTACACACTATTTCAGGGTATAACTGCCACCACCTCTGTTACCATGGGACAGTGGAACCCACTGACTGGCTGACTCTAGACCTGCAAATAGAAAACGGTTAAACACACTATTTTATCTAGCTATTAACAATAGTAGCGACTCTTCAGAAGCCAGGGTTCAGTTTGTGCGGCTGAATAGCAGGGTAGCAGAACAAATAAATGACGTTAGCGTTGTTTATTAAAAATGCAACATAAATAATTAATATATACAGAAAATCGTTAAAATCAACATTTATAGAGAAAAATAATAGCACAGTATGAAATAAAAAATGGAATAAAATACTTAGGTTCGTGGAAATATGTCCTTTCTGGGAAATATATATTTAAACACAGATAACACGCGCTAGATGTTCCTTAAAGTTTATTTATTCTTAATGTTCTAAAATGCACACCATTCTTCATATAAACCTTCATCAATACCTCATATACCATTCATTCTCACATACCTAACATCCTTAGAAGGGCCCTTCTATAAAAAATGAAAAAAACAGACTGTAAAATTTAGGCCGTACAAAAGTCTCTTCAAATAGATGAAAAACTGCCTATCACACTGACAGGGTATCCTCTTGAGCCTGCTGGCAATGATAGTAACAGTTTCCGTGTCACAGATTAGTTCTCCTGCAGCCGTTTTATAACAGCAATATATACTCCAACATACAGGTGATAATGCGTGTATAGTTCTTTGTCAGGATAATCATAGCATGCACTGCGCTTACCACATTGTTGATGCCTTTAGTGGGCTGTATAAAACTCACGTATTTCTCCGTGTAAGCGTCCTCACAGAACACAAGTTTGAATAATACTCCCCCACTTTCGTCACAAACCGTGGTTACGACAGCGGCAACTCCAAATTTCCGCTCCACGCCAGCGGGCTAGTACCGGGCACGTCACTTCCGCCTGTCAAATCCAACAGGCTGCTCTCCGTACTTCCGCCCTGCTGGAACACACTGGGCTTTGCTACAACCGGTGACGTCACCTCAAGATCTCCGAACTTGACTAACGGGCAGCAGCTGCGCGCTTAAACTGCTAGCCCAGTTCCAATCTTGTATTTGCGTTGCCCACAATATTAGCTCTCCACCTCTACGCGTTTCAGCCACTACACGGTGGCCTTCCTCAGGAGGGTTTTAAACTTAATGGAGCGATCCGCCATCTTTCTTTCTTAAATATCCTCTATGGGTCCGCCCCTCATTACAGCACTGAGGGCAAAGTTCATGCTAACCAAAATCCAATTTTCATAGCATCAGGAGATCCTTATGCATTTTCTTAGGTGCATTAAACAGTATCTGAAGTGCTGGATGCTGCCATCTTGTCAGCTGCTGGGAATTACTGTTCAGCTGAAGCCAGCCTGGAGACCTGCACCGCAGAAGCACCTCAGAGATACACGCAGATCACACCGTTGACACTTTCTGGGAAATAAATGCTAAGTCTTTGGTTTCAGAGTGGAGGACTCAGTGTCAAAGTCCAAACAAGCCAGATGCCAGCATGTCCTCAAGCTGGCAAGGATGTAATCAGGATGATGTTTCAAAGTGGAGGACATTTTGGGTCCTCTGCCATTGTTATACCCCTGATCCAGTAGAAGGGAGTGAGGGCGGGAACCACACACCTCCTTAGAACATGAGATGAGTCCTCCCCTTCTCCTGGGGACCAAAAATCATATCTATCCATATATTGGCTCTATCTCACAGAACCGTACAGGTCAGGGCAGATGTACTAACCAGTGCTGATCGTAATGGAAAAAGCTACGCTTACGGATCATTACGCGTAATTTTACGCTATTACGCATTACGAAATTACGCTTACGGCATAGACATTCAATTTCGGTACATGTCTGTAATTACGCATTGCCCTTACGCAATTACGCGTAAGAATACCGTAATTCAAGTTGTTACGTTATAGGCTTACGCGTAAATTCCTACTAGCAATTAATGCGTAAGGTCATGCTGCCAAGCGGAAAAGTTGACGCATGGATCAATGTTAGGTAGCCGCCGACTTTAAGGGTTAATAGCAAAGCCCCCTTAAGTGCTAAGAGCCTCAAATTTGGAGAATATATTAAGGAGATCAGAAGGAATAAGAGGGAAAATTTTTTTTTTCAAAAAGACCTTATAGTTTTTGAGAAAATCGATGTTAAAGTTTCAAAGGAAAAATAGATACATTTAAAAACCCGCCGACTTTAACGGTTAATAGCAAAGCCTGCTTAAAATTTAGAAACACCAAATTTACAGGGTATATTAAGGGGATCAGTGGGAATAAGAGGAAAAAATTTTTTTTCAAAAAGACCTTATAGTTTTTGAGAAAATCGATTTTTAAGTTTCAAGGGCAAAAATGTCTTTTAAATGCGGAAAATGTCAGTTTTTTTTGCACAGGTAACAATAGTGTTTTATTTTCATAGATTCCCCCAAGTGGGAAGAGTTTTACTTACTTCGTTCTGAGTGTGGGAAATATTAAAAAAAAAACGACGTGGGGTCCCCCCTCCCAGACCTCTTTAACCCCTTGTCCCCCATGCAGACTGGGATAGCCAGAATGCGGAGCACCGGCCGCGTGGGGCTCCGCACCCTGACTATACCAGCCCGCATGGTCCATGGATTGGGGGGTCTCGGAAGGGGAGGGGCAGCCAAGCTTTCCCCTCCCCCTCCGAGCCCTTGTCCAATCCAAGGACAAGGGGCTCTTCTCCACCTCCGATGGGCGGTGGAGGTGGAGGCCGCGATTTCCTGGGGGGGAGGTTCATGGTGGCATCTGGGAGTCCCCTTTAAAAAGGGGTCCCCCAGATGCCCACCCCCCCTCCCAGGAGAAATGAGTATAGAGGTACTTGTACCCCTTACCCATTTCCTTTAAGAGTTAAAAGTAAATAAACACACAGACACTTTGAAAAAGTATTTTAATTGAACAAAAAACATAACCACGAAAAAAGTCCTTTAATATTCTTAATTAACCATTAATACTTACCTGTCCCTTTAAAAGCCAGTTCCCACGCAATATCCTCGGAAATATACTAATCAGTTACAATGTAACAAAGCTATTACAATGTAACAACTTTGTTACTTTGTAACACCACCGCACCCGACGTCACTCGCCGCCACCGCCGCGTCTGCGCTGACCCGACAGAGCTCTGAGCTATATAGCTCAGAGCTCCCTAAGCATCTTTGTATTTGGGCTCCAAGGAGCCCCATTGGTCCTTAGCAGACCAATGGGGTTCCTTTAAATCAGAAGGAACCCCATTGGTCTGCTAAGGACCAATGGGGCTCCTTGGAGCCCAAATACAAAGATGCTAAGAGAGCTCTGAGCTATATAGCTCAGAGCTCTGTCGGGTCCGTGCGGGACGCTAAGTCCCCGCCGCCTCCCGCTGTCCTCCCCGCCTCTTCCACATGTCACCCACATGTCACCCACATGTGGGTGACATGTGGGTGACAGATGTGGGCGGGGCTGACAGCGGGAGGCGGCGGGGACTTAGCGTCCCGCACTGACCCGACAGAGCTCTGAGCTATATAGCTCAGAGCTCTCTTAGCATCTTTGTATTTGGGCTCCAAGGAGCCCCATTGGTCCTTAGCAGACCAATGGGGTTCCTTCTGATTTAAAGGAACCCCATTGGTCTGCTAAGGACCAATGGGGCTCCTTGGAGCCCAAATACAAAGATGCTTAGGGAGCTCTGAGCTATATAGCTCAGAGCTCTGTCGGGTCAGCGCAGACGCGGCGGTGGCGGCGAGTGACGTCGGGTGCGGTGGTGTTACAAAGTAACAAAGTTGTTACATTGTAATAACTTTGTTACATTGTAACTGATTAGTATATTTCCGAGGATATTGCATGGGAACTGGCTTTTAAAGGGACAGGTAAGTATTAATGGTTAATTAAGAATATTAAAGGACTTTTTTCGTGGTTATGTTTTTTGTTCAATTAAAATACTTTTTCAAAGTGTCTGTGTGTTTATTTACTTTTAACTCTTAAAGGAAATGGGTAAGGGGTACAAGTACCTCTATACTCATTTCTCCTGGGAGGGGGGGTGGGCATCTGGGGGACCCCTTTTTAAAGGGGACTCCCAGATGCCACCATGAACCTCCCCCCCAGGAAATCGCGGCCTCCACCTCCACCGCCCATCGGAGGTGGAGAAGAGCCCCTTGTCCTTGGATTGGACAAGGGCTCGGAGGGGGAGGGGAAAGCTTGGCTGCCCCTCCCCTTCCGAGACCCCCCAATCCATGGACCATGCGGGCTGGTATAGTCAGGGTGCGGAGCCCCACGCGGCCGGTGCTCCGCATTCTGGCTATCCCAGTCTGCATGGGGGACAAGGGGTTAAAGAGGTCTGGGAGGGGGGACCCCACGTCGTTTTTTTTTAAATATTTCCCACACTCAGAACGAAGTAAGTAAAACTCTTCCCACTTGGGGGAATCTATGAAAATAAAACACTATTGTTACCTGTGCAAAAAAAACTGACATTTTCCGCATTTAAAAGACATTTTTGCCCTTGAAACTTAAAAATCGATTTTCTCAAAAACTATAAGGTCTTTTTGAAAAAAAAATTTTTCCTCTTATTCCCACTGATCCCCTTAATATACCCTGTAAATTTGGTGTTTCTAAATTTTAAGCAGGCTTTGCTATTAACCGTTAAAGTCGGCGGGTTTTTAAATGTATCTATTTTTCCTTTGAAACTTTAACATCGATTTTCTCAAAAACTATAAAGTCTTTTTGAAAAAATTTTTTTTCCTCTTATTCCTTCTGATCTCCTTAATATATTCTCCAAATTTGAGGCTCTTAGCACTTAAGCGGGCTTTGCTATTAACCCTTAAAGTCGGCGGCTTTTTTATATTATACGGGAGCGTAATATTACGCGATTACGGCAGACTGTGTAATTTCAATGGGAGTTTACTGTCTTACGCGTAATTTGTTACGCGTAAAACGTAACCCACGGTCTACGCGTAATTAATTACGCGTAATACCGTAACCTTACACGTAACGCTTACGGTGCATTTGTAGTGAATTACGATGCGTAATTACGCTAATGCGTAATTTCGGCCCAGCACTGGTACTAACATTTTCAGGTCAGTCTCAACTTACCCAGCACCCCAATACCAAACACGAAGGGTAAGGCCCCTGTGGTATCACCATGTCACTTTCGAACTGCCTAACTGACATCCCCTACCTCAGAATGTTCTGAAACCTTCTGAGTACCAGCGCCACGCAAAGCCGGGCACACTTTAGAGGTTTAGAGGGCCTGGTAGCCTTGCAACACAGGAAATATGACAAATATAGCAGTTTATAGATTATTATAGACATCTAGGAGTTACAGCAGGTCAGTTCTAGGTGAATGGCTCACCGGGGTATCTTTGAAGCTAAGACAGCAGGGCTACGTGTCGGCTTCCTTGCTGAGATTGGGGCCGAGGAGTCTCACTCTCTCTCCATTAAATTGTTTCTGTCAGGCTACTTATCTGACTTCATCTGATGGATGGGCCCTTAGCACAGCTGGGTGCCTGGGACACTTCCCTGCTGAAGGCTTTCTGCCATTTGGTAAAAGGAAAAAAAAGTCTTTTAAAAGAAGAAATGTCATTTTCTGATCGCTGCAATGACTCTATTGAATCTAACTAGTGTTGGGCGAACACCTAGATGTTCGGGTTCGCGAACGTTCGCCGAACATCGCCGCGATGTTCGGGTGCTCGCGCCGAACTCCGAACATAATGGAAGTCAATGGGGACCCGAACTTTCGTGCTTTGTAAAGCTTCCTTACATGCTACATACCCCAAATTAGCAGGGTATGTGCACCTTGGGAGTGGGTACAAGGGGAAAAAAATATTTGAAAAAGAGCTTATAGTTTTTGAGAAAATTGATTGTAAAGTTTCAAAGGAAAAACTGTCCTTTAAATGTGGAGAATGTCATGTTTCTTTGCACAGGTAACATGCTTTTTGTCGCCATGCAGTCATAAGTGTAATACAGAGAAGAGGTTCCAGGAAAAGGGACCGGTAACGCTAACCCAGCACCAGCAGCAGCACACGTGATGGAACAGGAGGAGGCGCAGGAGGAGAAGGCCACACTTTGTGAGACACAACAACCCAGGCCTTGCATGAGGACAAGAAGCGTGCGGATAGCATGCTTTGTACCGCCATGCAGTCATAAATGTAATAAAGATAAGAGGTTCAATAAACAGGGACCACGCGGCAACGCTAACCCAACAGCAGCAGACGTGATGGAACAGGAGGAGGCGCAGGAGGAGAAGGCCACGCTTTGTGAGACACAACAACCCAGGCCTTGCATGAGGACAAAAAGCGTGCGGATAGCATGCTTTTTACCGCCATGCATGCAGTCATAAATGTAATAAAGATAAGAGGTTCAATAAACAGGGACCGGGCGGCAACGCTAACCCAGCAGCAGCACACGTGATGGAACAGGAGGAGGCGCAGGAGGAGAAGGCCACGCTTTGTGAGACACAACAACCCAGGCCTTGCATGAGGACAAGAAGCATGCGGATAGCATGCTTTGTACCGCCATGCAGTCATAAATGTAATAAAGATAAGAGGTTCAATAAACAGGGACCACGCGGCAATGCTAACCCAGCAGCAGCAGACGTGATGGAACAGGAGGAGGCGCAGGAGGAAAAGGCCACGCTTTGTGAGACACAACAACCCAGGCCTTGCATGAGGACAAAAAGCGTGCGGATAGCATGCTTTTTACCGCCATGCATGCAGTCATAAATGTAATAAAGATAAGAGGTTCAATAAACAGGGACCGGGCGGCAACGCCAACCCAGCAGCAGCACACGTGATGGAACAGGAGGAGGCGCAGGAGGAGAAGGCCACGCTTTGTGAGACACAACAACCCAGGCCTTGCATGAGGACAAGAAGCGTGCGGATAGCATGCTTTGTACCGCCATGCAGTCATAAATGTAATACAATTAAGAGGTTCAATAAACAGGGACCACGCGGCAACGCTAACCCAGCAGCAGCAGACGTGATGGAACAGGAGGAGGTGCAGGAGGAGAAGGCCACGCTTTGTGAGACACAACAACCCAGGCCTTGCATGAGGACAAAAAGCGTGCGGATAGCATGCTTTTTACCGCCATGCATGCAGTCATAAATGTAATAAAGATAAGAGGTTCAATAAACAGGGACCGGGCGGCAACGCTAACCCAGCAGCAGCACACGTGATGGAACAGGAGGAGGCGCAGGAGGAGAAGGCCACGCTTTGTGAGACACAACAACCCAGGCCTTGCATGAGGACAAAAAGCGTGCGGATAGCATGCTTTTTACCGCCATGCATGCAGTCATAAATGTAATAAAGATAAGAGGTTCCATAAACAGGGACCGGCAACGCTAACGCAGCAGCAGCAGCACACGTGATGGAACAGGAGCAGGCGCAGGAGGAGAAGGCCATGCTTTTTGAGACACAACAACACCGGCCTTGCATGAGGACAAAAAGCGTGTGGATATAGCAGCAATGCTTTTTGCCGCCATGCAGTCATAAATGTAATAAAGATGAGAGGTTCAATAAACAGGGACCGGAAACGCTAAACCATCCCAGATGTTCATTGGTCATGTTACTTGGTTGGGGTCCTGGAGTGTTGCGTAGTCGTTTCCAATCCAGGATTGATTCATTTTAATTTGAGTCAGACGGTCTGCATTTTCTGTGGAGAGGCGGATACGCCGATCTGTGACGATGCCTCCGGCAGCACTGAAACAGCGTTCCGACATAACGCTGGCTGCCGGGCAAGCCAGCACCTCTATTGCGTACATTGCCAGTTCGTGCCAGGTGTCTAGCTTCGATACCCAATAGTTGAAGGGTGCAGATGGATTGTTCGACACAGCTACGCCATCTGACATGTAGTCCTTGACCATCTTCTCCAGGCGATCGGTGTTGGAGGTGGATCTGCACGCTTGCTGTTCAGTGGGCTGCTGCTGCATGGGTGTCAGAAAATTTTCCCACTCCAAGGACACTGCCGATACCATTCCCTTTTGGGCACTAGCTGCGGCTTGCGTTGTTTGCTGCCCTCCTGGTCGTCCTGGGTTTGCGGAAGTCAGTCTGTCGGCGTACAACTGGCTAGAGGAGAGGGAGGATGTCAATATCCTCTCTAAAGTCTCCACAAGGGCCTGCTGGTATTCTTCCATTTTGACCTGTCTGACTCTTTCTTCAAGCAGTTTTGGAACATTGTGTTTGTACCGTGGATCCAGAAGGGTATAAACCCAGTAATTGGTGTTGTCCAGAATGCGCACAATGCGTGGGTCGCGTTCAATGCAGTCTAGCATGAATTGAGCCATGTGTGCCAGAGTCCTACCAGAATCCTCATCATCCTCTTGTGAGCGTTGTGATAGTTGTTGTGATGCATCATAGCCGTCACCTTCCTCCTGGTCTGCTTCTGCTGACCATTCGCGCTGAATTGTGGAAGTCCAACGTGCACCACTCTGGCCCTCGTCAGTGGTGGCAGGAAATTCCTGCTCCAACTCCAGCTGTTCCTCCTCCTCTTCTTCGTCATAGCTGCTGGGGCCAGCGTTTCCTGAGGTGGATGGCCTGATGTTGGTACCATCACGCTGATCGTTTTCTCCTTCAGATTCCCCCAGTTGCATCATGACAGCTGTTTCCTTGATTTTCAACATTGACCTCTTCAGTAAACACAGCAGTGGTATGGTAATGCTGACTGAAGAGTTGTCACTGCTCACAAGCAACGTGGATTGCTCAAAATTTTGGAGGACTTGGCAGAGGACCAACATGTTGGCCCAATCAGATCCACAGAAGCTTGGCAGCTGTCTGGATGCGCCTCGGTACTGCGCCGTCATGTACTGGACCACTGCACTCTTCTGCTCGCAAAAGCGGGCTAGCATGTGCAGCGTAGAATTCTAGCGCGTAGGGACATCACACAGCAAGCGATGGTGGGGGAGATTGAAGCGCTCCTGCATCTTGGCGAGTGCCCCCGAAGCAGTACTGGAATTTCTACAATGTTTGGCCACTCGACGCACCTTCAACAGAAGATCGGGCACGCCTGGGTACGTCCTCAGGAACCGCTGAAATACTAGGTTCATCACGTGCGCCAGGCAAGGGATGTGTGTCAGCTTAGCCAACCTTAAAGCGCGAATGAGATTACTCCCATTATCACACACAACCATGCCCGGTTTCAGGTCCAGCGGTGCCAGCCACAAATCCGTCTGTTCCTTTATTTCCCTCCAAATTTCCTCCCCTGTGTGCTGCTTATCCCCAAGGCAGATCAGCTTCAGCAACGCTTGCTGACGCATGCCAACAGCTGTGCTGCACTGCTTCCATGATCCTACTGCTGCTGTTGCTGGGTTAGCGTTTCCGGATGAGGTACAGCTTTGAGATGCGTTGGAGGAGAAGGAGTCAGAGAGGTAGGTGCTGCTGTTATCCAGTGGGAGGGACGGCGGTGCAGCTGTTTGCGGCGTGGGCAACACCCGCGCCGTAGCAGGTGAGAAATCGCTGCCAGGCTCCACAAGGTTCACCCAGTGCGCGGTAAGGGAGATGTATCGACCCTGGCCGAACGCACTCGTCCAGTTGTCAGAGGTGAGGTGAACCTTGCAGGCAACAGCATTCTTCAAGCTTCGGGTTATTTTGCTGACCACGTGCTCATGCAACTCAGGCACTGCAGAGCGCGCAAAGTGGTAGCGGCTGGGAACCACGTAACGTGGGATGGCCACTGACATCATGCCCTTGAAGCTGTTTGTCTCCACCACTCGATATGGCAGCATTTTGCAGGCCAGAAGCTTGGCTATGCTGGCTGTTACTGCCACGGCCCGGGGGTCATTTGCTGGCAATTTCCTCTTGCGCTCAAACATCTCCGACACAGACAACTGAACCGTAGGGCTGCACACTGAAGGGCTGTTGGTTGTTGTGTTTGATGAACACTGGGAGACCTCAAGAGCACTACTCCGGAAAGTGACAGTGTCAGCATCATCTGATGTTTGCGAATGTTGTGAACCACGCAATGGCTGGGCTACTGCTGCTGCTGAGGCGGGTCTGGTGGTGAGACTGGTGAACCCAAGGGAGGCAGTGTTGCTGGTACCCTGTCCTGTCGCGTTTGCCCACAGAGTGGGATGTTTGGATAGCATGTGGCGGCTCATGCTGGTGGTGGAGAGGTTGTTAATACTTTCCCCCCTGCTCAGGCGGGTCTTGCACACCTTGCAAATCGCCATGGTAACATCCTCAGTGCAGTCTTCAAAGAAAGCCCAGACTTTGGAGCACCTGCCTTGCTGGCGATTTCTGTTTGCGCCTCTTTTGCCTCTCACTTGAACTTCCACGCTTGTGGTGCCTGAAATTGCGCGCCGCCTACCTTGTGGCACAAGGCGAACTCGTGCAGCAGTGGGTTCTTCAACAGACTCATCTGTGCTGCTGCTACGACGGCGATGTTCTCGTTCACAAACAAAATCTGGGTCTATGTCCACATTGTCCATACCCTCCTCTTCCATCTCCTCAAACTCGTCATATGTCATTGTGGGGGGCCGCCGCCGTGGAGTAGAGCTCCCCAGAACAACCTCTGCGCAGCTCACTCCAACATCGTCTTCCAGAGCTTCTCGGCCGACCTCCTGCAATTGCAACCCCTCCTGCCCAACTTGCTCTGGGATTTGGGTTACAAAGTCCTCGGACTCGCCTTGTATTTCAGTGCCCGGTGCATTTGCCACAGTTAATGGTTGTGAATCCGGGCACAACATTTCTGGCTGTTCCTCCATTGACCTTTCAAAGGTGGAAGTTTGTTGGCCTGGGAATAGCTCCTGCGAATACCCCATTGTGTCCTGAGGTAATTCATCGGACTGGTTATCTGGCAGTTGTGTGCGTGGTGTCGCTGCCGGTTGTGTCAGCTTTGTGCCCACTGGCTCCTTGTAACTGGCTGAGGACTCGGACCTTGTGCGTGATGTGCTGGTGCTGCTTAACCCACTGCTGGACGCTTGAGAGGTCATCCAAGTAATTATCTGGTCCTGTTCTTTTGAATCTGTGAGGGTGGTTGTCCTGGACAAAATGGGCGGTATTGAGTGGGTTTTCTTGGGTGCTCCCCTGTGGCCTGTACGTGAACCGTCAGGGGAAACACCTCTTCCCTTGCCCCTCCCTCTTTCAACGGATTTCTTCCTCATTTCACTTATCCTTAACCCTCCTGGCGGTTTGCAAAAAAATCGCCAGGGGGCAGCAAATCTTTTTTTTTAATTTTTTTTTTTTTTTCATGTAGCGAGACAAAGTCTCGGACGGCGATCGGACACTGCACGCAGCTAGCAAAGTGCTAGCTGCGTGCAGCAAAAAAAAAATTATGCAAATCGGCCCAGCGGGGCCTGAGCGGTGCCTTCCGGCGGCATAGCCCGAACTCAGTTCGGGCTTACCGCCAGGAAGGTTAAAGTACACGCTGACTGGCAGCAGTACAGTGGCAGTACAGAAATGCTATACAGTGGTGGGTGAGCGGTGTACCACTATTGCCTGCAGCGACACAGAGCACAATGCTATACAGTGGCGGGTGAGCGGTGTACTACTGTTCCCAGGCCCAGCAGACACAGAGTGGAAGTAAACACAATGCTATATAGTCTGGCTGAGCCGTGTACACAGAGTGGCAGTACACACAATGCTATATAGTCTGGCTGAGCGGTGTACACAGAGTGGCAGTACACACAATGCTATATAGTCTGGCTGAGCGGTGTACACAGAGTGGCAGTACACACAATGCTATATAGTCTGGCTGAGCGGTGTACACAGAGTGGCAGTACACACAATGCTATATAGTCTGGCTGAGCGGTGTACACAGAGTGGAAGTACACACAATGCTGTATAGTCTGGCTGAGCCGTGTACACAGAGTGTCAGTAAACAATGCTATATAGTCTGGCTAAGCCATGTACACAGAGTGTCAGTAAACAATGCTATATATAGCGTGGCTGAGCGAGGTACACAGTGGCAGTACACACAATGCTATATAGTCTGGCTGAGCGGTGTATGTTATAAACTGTTCTTATCACCTTGCTTCGACACCATCGTCTCACAGACTGTGAGATCACTTGACTCTCCACACAGCAAACAGGAAATCGACTTTCTCAGGCTTCTCCAATGTTTCCGTTATTTATTCAAGTCACAGAAAGACAGATAGATACAGTCATCATATCCTAGCTATGCCGCTCTTCATGTTGCATTATAAGCTCTTGATTAGACTCCCTACCGAAGTCTATCAGGTACCTTCTTCCTACCTACGTTACACTAAACTACCTATGTACATAGCATACATTATATCAGCTTACATAAAGGAATAACATGCTTAGAGGTCCAAGTCGGCCTTGCGAGCTAGTGCAGAAGGAAGAAGCAGAAGTGAGTTCTCCATCGCTCGCTCCAGATTTAATACCGGCTAGGAAAGAGTTAAATATGACATCATCTTCGCCACCCCCTATATCAGTCTATTGGTGGACCCACTCATGGTGTCATCATACCCGCCTACTCGATTAATAATCGATGAGACATTTGACATACATGCAGGAATGTGAATATTTACAAAACATGACTGATGTTTATTGTTCCAGGCCCAGGTCAGGGAGACCTGCGGCCTTGTTCAGAACAGCTTCTTGGTATGTTCTAGTTCTGCTGACAGAACTGCAGATTTTCTCTCTTCAGAGAAAATCCCCTTAAAGGGCAGGTCTGCTCATCAAGCCTTTTTGACTAACTCAGTCCAAATAACTGAGGCCTACTTAAATTATAACAATCCCCCCTAAAACGGCTTGACCCGCAGATCCCAGCGTCTGAACCTCCCAGTACCTGGTTTCTTTCGTTTATGTTTCACTTTTCGATGTTCGTGCTCACACAACTTCTCTGCTCTCGGTGGTTACCCCTGGAAGAGAGAGAGCAAGACCTCTTGGTCTTCCTGTAACCAGGCTCTCTGGGGAAGCCCTACTTCTAAGTCCCTCAATACCACATGCTCAGCATTTGCGTCACTTGCGTATCACTCACAAACTTGCATGACCACAGAAAAGTGAAACTCGTTTGGTTGTTACAAAACGGAGCAGTGCCAGGTGCCTTCTAAAAGAGCGCCTTTATACAATCAGCTCCTAGGTACTACTAAACCTATACCCGTAACCCTGTATATCCCTTAATTTAAACTATTGGTTCCGGAGATTGTTTATGAGGCACCAATCTCTGGACCAGGTTAATTTATTTTACGTAATTTTAACCCGCAACCTCACCTGGATAATGATGCCTAAAGTTGTCATCCCCATCCAGACGACCAGTGGGTGTAGAAAGAACTTTGGAACTGCAGATGCCCCGTCCGAGTGTCCCTGGAACATCACCGGAACCTTTGTCCACCAGGGCAGACTGGAACTCACCTGCTCATTTTTGTGTTCTACCTCGTTAAGATCACCTGTATCATGGTGAAATCTTACCTCTAACTTAGTGTACTGTTTGTTTAACCTTTGTAACAAAATGTGGTCGTCTTGGATCAAACCCTGTTCCCCTTTGTCCCATGTCGGGTTCTCTTTCAGGACGGGAACTACCCGTGAAACTTTGACCTTTAGAGTTCTCTTAACAATCTGAGAAACAACGTCATCAAACCTGGATGACAGGATCCATATGGGATCTCCACTCACACAATGTGTTCCCCTTGGAAACTCCCCCTTATCGGAACAATTATGAGAATATACCTTGAATGTATCACTAGACCTTATGTTAAAAAACCAAACCTTTCCTTCAGCCACCAGAACTATTGGTTTGGCTTCAGGGTGGATCTTTTGAATGGTAGCCTCGCATTCTGCGTTATTGAGCCGGCAGGCTTCTTCCCTAAATTTGACTTGCCCCGGCCAACGCAGGTACTTCTGCAAGAATTGCCCGCATGAGGACAACTCTACTTGCTTCACCTCCCCGTCTAGCACCAAAAAAGGTTGACCTCTCAGGTCCTGGTGTAAGACAGTGAGGTGGGAACTAAGGAAGTAGCGGTGCCTAAAGGAATGTTGCACCGTTTCCATTTGTTCACCCAAACATCTCGAAGCTGCCATGCAAAAGATCCTTCTCCAGAGAAATTAATATACCTCCCCTTGTCCAATCTCTCGCTGACAAAATATGTCCCCAGCTGTCCTGATTGGACCTCTTCCCCCCTTACGTCCTGAGGCACCATATGTACCTGAGGTCGGGAAGACTGTACTCTCTGCAATCTTTCGATTAAGAGTACCTCTTCACTTACCCAACTATCATGAGGATAAGCTGCTGCATATGGACTGTGTAATATCGTCCCCTGTTGTGACCCGTGTGGTGTGAATGGGGTTCCCTGTGTGGGCTTTCCCTCCCCCGGGACCGCTCTCCCCACCCTCTTTGTCACCTGGAAATGTGGCTTGATCTCGATTGTTACTTCTTGTTTCGAGAACCACCCACCCTTGGCTTTCCAGCCTTTACGTGTGTATAGTTGTTTCAGAGGCACTCTCTGTTGGTAGCTCCAGAGTGTGATGTTGTCCCCTGCGTCTCTCTGGTAAGAGAATTGACGCCTCCTGCTTGTTCCTCTCCAATCTGGAACCATCTCACTCTGCATAACCAAGACAAGGTACCCCTGAATCACACACTCCACCTTTTGCATGTACCCATTGTACTGCAATGTACCTTTTAACAAACCTTTGGATCGGTGCATCGATTCTGGGAGTGTGGCATTCAATAGCAGATTTACACTGCCATTAAATTCCCACTGCCCGCACACTTGACCCTTCAGACCTTTCACCCACCTTGTGCCATGAAATTTGCTTTCTCCTGGCACCAGTGCTCTTTTCCTCCGTCCCTGCATGGTCCGTCTGTGCCAAGCGGAGGGAGGTGTGAAAGGATTAGTACCTTTGTCACCCAACATTAACATGCTTGGGCCTTGCATTCTCATTAACCCCTTATTATACATGAGAATGTCCTCTCTTCGTTCTCCTAGGACGAAATGGCAACCTAGGATCACCATCAGCACGGTACTCCTCATTATAAAAGCACCACCTTGGGAAAGAAAAACATTAGCAATTTGCACTATGCTTTGCTCAGACAGTTTTTTTAGTCTCTTTCCGATCTCCGAAATCTCGTGTTTTAGTCTCTTTCCGATTTCAGGAATCTCGTGTTTTAGTCTCTTTCCGATTTCCGAAATCTCGTGTTTTAGTCTCTTTCCGATTTCAGGAATCTCGTGTTTTAGTCTCTTTCCGATTTCAGGAATCTCGTGTTCCTCCAAGCTTAGATCGGCATCTGGAACCTTTCGCTTATCCGACTGACATCTCCATCTTTGCTGCCAGCACTGCATCTGTCTCAAATCCATATTGCCAAACACCTGAAATCGAAATACAAACAAATCAATTCTTATTAATGATTTGGGATTCGCCCTGCGGCTTGTACTCTTTACACTTTAGATTGATCAATATATATCGTAATTGATCTCGTTGCTTTATGGTTCTCATGAACTCTGTTTACTCTTATTGGTAGATTGGAGTTAAACTTCACCCCCTACCTCAGTACTATCCTCAGTACTTACCTGTTTAAAATATGCTCCCGTGGACTTCACCTATGGAAGCTCGCTTCACCTTTGGAAGCTCTCACCCCATTGCAGCTCACTCCACATCCCCCCTTATCTGTCCATGCGCGGCCGTCGCATGCACAGATTACGGATGCCACACCTGATGCTGCTTTGCAGGTGAGCCTGCAATGCTCTTACTCATTATCGCATTTACTTATCTAGAACTTCATTGCGATACCAGCTCTGCTAGAAGTTCTGTGTGTTGTACCCTCTGATCAATGTTTGCCGTGCCACCACCTAAACTACCAAAAAAACTGGCTGCCTCCCTGTAGGAAGGAGCACTTTGCACTTAAACTACACAGGGTGCAGGGCTAAGCATACCAGCGTCACATGCCTGTATGCAGATCCCTGAATGCCCACTTGGTAGGTAGCCACATGGCAAACACCGTACTGATACACTGTCACTCTGTAAACGGCAATTCTATCATCTGTATAATTGCCCCATGAACTGTTGTCAGTCCTTGTTCTTTGTGCTACAATTGATAGGAGCTGGAAAAAACATATTTGACCAATCAGTGGACGAAAAAAAACGCACACAAAAACAGCTCCAGCCCAGCATAGACCTCTCAGTCCAGCTCTGGCCCTGTTCACGACAAAACCGGAAAAAACGTTACCGCTCTGCAGAAGCGGCGACGGAAACCCGAATTGGTCAACTCCCTTTTTTCCAACTCCGGCACCCCCCTGATGCACTGTCCCCCCCTATACTCTATTGGGAACTCATGCTGCACCACCCATTAAGGTGCCCCACTTACAGGAATAATCCCATAAGCAACACAGTACAGACCCATTTCCGATCTGTACTGCTCCGTGTGTCCCTGCACCGAGCTGGGAAACACTTCCTATTCTGGCATTCCTGTCCATGGACCCAGGGAAAAGCTCTGGGGAAATACTTTGAGAACCGAGACACACAGGAGAATGTCTCTGTATTTCTACCCCCCTTCCTTTCAGCTGCTCTGCCCGGAGCCGCGAGCACAGCCTGACGTGACGTGGATCCCCCAGCCCCTCCTCCCCCCTGCCATGACGTGTGGGGGCCATGACTCACGGGGGCGGGCTCTCTCCACTGCCACCATTTTGAGTCCTGGACTGCCAGCCAAGATGGCCGCTCCCATAGCAGCCTCTCGTTCCTATAGACCTAGGAGAGAGAACAAAACTCAAATAGAACATACATTTTTTTATGCATCGTTACACACAGCATCTATCCACAGTGCACAAAAATCAGCCTCAGCATTCCTTCACGTCTCAGCTGTAATCCGAACTGCAATCAGACATACGGATCCCCAGAGACGTAGGAATCTTTCTCACTCTATCACAGACATAACTAAGAACCGCCCGAGCGAGCTATACGACTCCAAACCACTGTAACTGTTTTAACTGTTAACATCCCAGCTAGAACTTCAACACAATACAGACATTGAAAAAACATGTTAGCAGCAGCACCGACTGGAAATGCGAGAAACGTGCAGAACATATCACAAACAGAAAGACACTCGCTTTCCTCTTCTCTCCCTCTATCCACCACTAACACTGATGGTTTCCCTCTGCCGCGGGGGACCACCCCCCCCTTATCTATCATCCTGCTCAGTCTCTGGACAGGGAGAGAAAAACAAAACAAAACCCAGAGAGAGAGAAAACAAAACATCTGCCACACAGGAACATCGAATCCTAAAAAACAATTAAAGCGCATAAACTCTGAAAACACGTTCTGTATTTACATCGGAGCTGCACCTCTCCTCACCCCTCCCTTCACACACAGGAGAGATGAGAAGCCCGCAGCCTCCACTCTGCAATTAACACAGAATATACACATTAACACATTAACCTCCTCTCATACAATAAAGATAATGCAACACAACAACGTAAAACATACTTGCCTGAGCAGAAGACTTTGTAAGCCTGCGAATTCGACCAGCTTTTGGCAACTTTCCACGACACTGAGTGGATCCCTGGAACTACTGAGCGTCAGCTCTGTGTACCCACACTGGCTCAGCGGATCAATCTCCAGCGGCAGCTGCCAGCCGGCCTCGGAGCCTTCCAGTCACCTGTGATCTGGTTTAGGCTAGGACTGATGTGCACTTTAAGTCTAAGTTTAACATCCACGAGTGTCGCCGCTGGTTCTCTCGAATTGTAGCCCGTGTGTGCTCGGCTCCCACACACTACTCACACCAGCTTATCAGTCTCAGCTTGATAAGCTTTACAGTCCGTGTCCGTCTATTCCGCTTGTTTTGCTGTGGAATATCTTGAAACCATTTTCCTTCGGCCCCGGCCCCTGTCTGCCTGTATAGCTAGGCAGGGAAGGATTTCAGGCACCACTCATTAAGGTGCCCCACTTACAGGAATAATCCCATAAGCAACACAGTACAGACCCATTTCCGATCTGTACTGCTCCGTGTGTCCCTGCACCGAGCTGGGAAACACTTCCTATTCTGGCATTCCTGTCCATGGACCCAGGGAAAAGCTCTGGGGAAATACTTTGAGAACCGAGACACACAGGAGAATGTCTCTGTATTTCTACCCCCCTTCCTTTCAGCTGCTCTGCCCGGAGCCGCGAGCACAGCCTGACGTGACGTGGATCCCCCAGCCCCTCCTCCCCCCTTGGTGCCGAAACCCGGGTTTCGGCACCACTGTTATAAACTGTTCTTATCACCTTGCTTCGACACCATCGTCTCACAGACTGTGAGATCACTTGACTCTCCACACAGCAAACAGGAAATCGACTTTCTCAGGCTTCTCCAATGTTTCCGTTATTTATTCAAGTCACAGAAAGACAGATAGATACAGTCATCATATCCTAGCTATGCCGCTCTTCATGTTGCATTATAAGCTCTTGATTAGACTCCCTACCGAAGTCTATCAGGTACCTTCTTCCTACCTACGTTACACTAAACTACCTATGTACATAGCATACATTATATCAGCTTACATAAAGGAATAACATGCTTAGAGGTCCAAGTCGGCCTTGCGAGCTAGTGCAGAAGGAAGAAGCAGAAGTGAGTTCTCCATCGCTCGCTCCAGATTTAATACCGGCTAGGAAAGAGTTAAATATGACATCATCTTCGCCACCCCCTATATCAGTCTATTGGTGGACCCACTCATGGTGTCATCATACCCGCCTACTCGATTAATAATCGATGAGACATTTGACATACATGCAGGAATGTGAATATTTACAAAACATGACTGATGTTTATTGTTCCAGGCCCAGGTCAGGGAGACCTGCGGCCTTGTTCAGAACAGCTTCTTGGTATGTTCTAGTTCTGCTGACAGAACTGCAGATTTTCTCTCTTCAGAGAAAATCCCCTTAAAGGGCAGGTCTGCTCATCAAGCCTTTTTGACTAACTCAGTCCAAATAACTGAGGCCTACTTAAATTATAACAGTGTACACAGAGTGGAAGTACACACAATGCTATATAGTCTGGCTGAGCCGTGTACACAGAGTGTCAGTAAACAATGCTATATATAGCGTGGCTGAGCGAGGTACACAGTGGCAGTACACACAATACTATATAGTCTGGCTGAGCGGTGTACACAGAGTGGAAGTACACACAATGCTATATAGTCTGGCTGAGCCGTGTACACAGAGTGTCAGTAAACAATGCTATATAGTCTGGCTGAGCGGTGTACACAGAGTGGCAGTACACACAATGCTATATAGTCTGGCTGAGCCGTGTACACAGAGTGTCAATAAACAATGCTATATATAGCGTGGCTGAGCGAGGTACACAGTGGCAGTATACACAATGCTATATAGTCAGGCTGAGCCGTGTACACAGAGTGTCAGTAAACAATGCTATATATAGCGTGGCTGAGCGAGGTACACAGTGGCAGTACACACAATGCTATATAGTCAGGCTGAGCCGTGTACACAGAGTGTCAGTAAACAATGCTATATATAGCGTGGCTGAGCGAGGTACACAGTGGCAGTACACACAATGCTATATAGTCAGGCTGAGCCGTGTACACAGAGTGTCAGTAAACACAATGCTATATATAGCGTGGCTGAGCGAGGTACACAGTGGCAGTACACACAATGCTATATAGTCAGGCTGAGCCGTGTACACAGAGTGTCAGTAAACAATGCTATATATAGTCTGGCTGAGCGAGGTACACAGTGGCAGTACACACAATGCTATATAGTCAGGCTGAGCCGTGTACACAGAGTGTCAGTAAACACAATGCTATATATAGCGTGGCTGAGCGAGGTACACAGTGGCAGTAAACAATGCTATATATAGTGTGGCTGAGCGAGCGGTGTACTACTGTTCCCAGCAGCGACACACAATGACTGGGGGGGACCCTGGCTAGCGTGGCTGGAGAATGAACTACCCTGCCTGCCTACCCAAAGCTAAACCCACAGAGAAATGGCGGAGATATGACGTGGTTCGGGTATTTATTTACCCGAACCACGTGACCGTTCGGCCAATCAGAGCGCGTTCGGGCCCGAACCACGTGACCCGTTCGGCCAATCACAGCGCTAGCCGAACGTTCGGGGAACGTTCGGCCATGCGCTCTTAGTTCGGCCATGCGGCCGAACGGTTTGGCCGAGCACCGTCAGGTGTTCGGCCGAACTCGAACATCACCCGAACAGGGTGATGTTCTGCAGAACCCAAACAGTGGCAAACACTGTTCGCCCAACACTAAATCTAACCGGGAATCGATCAGAAAATCGACTGTGCAAATCTTCCTAATTTGCCTGCGTTTCTCACGACTGTTCCGTGACAAAGGGAAATCTATATATACACAAGAAACTATCAGTACGAACAGAAACAGCCCATCAAGAGGAGGTCCTAGTAATATTCGGAACATTTACAATTCAATCAACAAGAATTGAAACCTAAAAAGGCATGAAGGTCTGTATATCTACTTAGTCCAAGCTGATCACGAAATTGGCCCATAGGTCCCAGAGCCGCAAAACATCATCAAATAGGTCTACCCTGTTATTTAGTCTAGCTGTCATTTCTTCCAGCCGTTTAACATCAAGAATTTTATCAAGTAGCATGCCTCTTGTTGGGGAGACTGGGAACGCCACAGCGCTGCAATGGATCTTTTAGCAGCATTACAAATAATAGCCACAAGCTTATGTTATGTTTTACGGGATAAATTTGGGAGTGGTCAACCTAGAAGCAAAGTCAAAGCCGGCGCTACAAGTGAGGCAAATGGGGCAATTGCCAATTGCCCCCCAAGCTCCAGAGTCCCTGGGGCCCCCCCTTTGCCTGGCAGCCAAATAGATGTACGGCACGGCCCAATAGGACTCTGGCACACACACAACTCGTGCCGTCGCCTGCCCTGCATCATGTGTGGTCTCAGTCTGTCTGATCCTGGGTTGTGCAGCTGCCTGTGTGTGTGTGGGCCAGGGAGGGAGACCGACCACCATACAACCTGTTTCTAGCGGTGGCGTCTGGTCTCCATGGGGATGGTTCCCACCATTTCCTGAGTCACTCTTGATATACGCAGCTCTGCCGGCACAGCTGTGCTCTGCCTCCACCTCCGTGATAGGCATACACATCAGTGCGTGGACGTGGATGCCTGCAAGGAAAAAAGAAGACTTGCTGGCCTGGGCGCCTGATGGAGTGAGTGAGCGAGCCTGACTGTCTATTGGTAAGCAGTCAGGCAATTGCTGTAGGACTGGTCACTCTCCTTTCTGGGGGCAGGGGGATGCTCATCCTGGTTGCCACCCATGACTGTAATATATATGTGTATGTGGGGGGATGTTCGGCCTGCAATGGTAGGGATTAGATTGTGAGCTCCTTTGAGGGACAGTTAGTGACAAGACAATATATATATAAACACTGTACAGCGCTGCGTAATATGTCGGCGCTATATAAATACTAAATAATAATAATAATAACCCAGCCACCCATGGCCATGTAATATATATTAGTGTAAAGGAGGGAGGGGGATGCTCAGCCTGTCACTGCTACCCATGTAATACATAGGTGTAAAGGAGGGAGGGGGGAATGCTCACTCAGCCACCTATATAATGTATGTGTAAAGTGGGGAGAGTTCTCTGCCTGCCACCCATGTAATATATATACACGTGCAACCTTAAGTGACATGCAGTGGGAGGTCGGGGGGGGGGGGGGGGGAGTATAGGATGCTCAGCTTGTCCCCCATGTAATATATATGTGTGTAGCCATAGGTGATAGGGAGGGTAGGCACTCCGTCACTTATGGTTACAGATATATATATATATATATATATATATATATATATATATATATATATATATATATATATTGCATGGGGGACAGGCTGAGCATCTCTATACATCTATACTCAAGAAGTGTGGCTAGACCGTACACACACAGTGCAGCCACGGCCTACCAACACTAGTTTGTTATGAGAAGCTGCGGGGTAGGTGCCTCAGGTAATACATACCGCCCTTGGGGAGGGGGGTTGGTGTGGGGATGGGGGTAGCAGGGCCCCTGCTTAAACTTGCCCTCGGGTCCCAGGGGCCCTTACATTCCACCGGTGTCCCCAAAATCTCACTGTAACGATCGGTGTAACACAGAGAGGGTCTGATTACCGGTGATCTGCAGTATCACCGATAATCAGATATATCTCTAACCTCTGGACACCTGAGTAATGAGAGTGTTTTGGTGCAACAGTAATACTTTGAGGACTGCATCTGAGGAGCAGGTGCAAAGGCAGTAAGGAGTACTGCACAAATGACAAGTTCCTTTCACTAGCCTGTGACTCTTCCGAGGGAGGAGTCAGGCCGGAAGTGGTAAGGACCAGAGCGTGAGTGACAGCAGACTGGGCGTCACTGACAGATCTGTGAACTATCTCTAGACTGAGGAGATAGTTCTCGAGGTCGGATGAGCCGGGTCGGCAACACACTGACAGACAAGGTACAAAGACTGGAGGCTGATACGGTAATCCTAAAACACGCAGAGTTTGGCAACAGAATATCAGATATAGCGAGGTACAGAATCAGTGATCAGAAGAGTGGTCAGGAAAGCAGAAGGTCATAACAGATAATGAACAATGCCTAGTCTTGGGTGTGAGCTCCGTGATCATCAACACCCTGGAACTAGTCTGAGAAATAACTGATTACTAACACTAGTCCCTAGTCTTGGGGTGGGAGGTCAGTGGTCATCAACACCCTGGAACTAGCCTGAGTTATAATTGAATGATATACTGAATTCCTAATCTGGGGTGTGAGGTCCGTGGTCATCAACACCCTGGAACTGGTCTTGAGAATAACACAGATAATATGCAGAATTCCTAATCTGGGGTGTGAGGTCCGTGGTCATCAACACCCTGGAACTGGTCTAGAGAATAACACAGATGATATACAGAATTCCTAATCTGGGGTGTGAGGTCTGTGGTCATCAACACCCTGGAACTGGTCTAGAGAATACCACAGATGATATACAGAATCTGACAATAGGTCTGAGTGCGTCCACGTTGTGATCGCAACGGCAGACACCAGAGGAATGACCAGCATCCAGTATATATAGTAAAGCGCTCCACAGCGCCTCCCCTAAGTGCTGGGCCAATGGGAACTGGTAAAATCGTCAGCTGACCGGCCTGGTCGCTGACTCCCTTCTGGCTGTCATAAAAGTTCTGCCTCTCAACGCGCGCGCGTCCTTCTGAACCTGTGTGGACTATCAGTCCCAGCCACACCAGACATGTGTTGCATACCATTTTCAGACGCGGAACCTGCCGCACTTTTATCAGAGCACGCGGCGGTTTCTGCGCGTTCAGCCATAGTGACAGATGTAGGCCTATGTGCGCAAACCGCCGCGTCAGACGCGGAAACTGCCGCCTTGTTCTCAGGACACGCGGCGGTTAGTAATTGGGTGACAGATTTCCCAAAAGGTATGATATGTAAACAGTCCCAAAAAATATGCATCAAGGTACCAGTAGTATGACTGTGATTCTAATAAATGGAAATAGGTGATCAGTGGAGCCAGCAGAATAAAATTAATATAAAATTGTTAAAATTTGCCGGGAGAGAAAGTGGTGGACTTCCCCTCAATAATTAGACATAATTATTAGTAGTCATCAAATAATTAGTCTGTCATCAAATCAAACAAATACATTTATTCAATAGTACCCCAAAATCTGCAACGCGTTTCGTGGGAACAGACCCACTTCTTCAGGCAATAAAACGGGGACAACAAACACTGTGAACAAAGGACAGAGGGTATTGCTATAAGATTGCCGCAAATAACAAGCATACAAAAAAAATAAATCACAAAACGATGATATAGCAATGATCATATATCAAAAATCAGGATAATGGTTATGTAACAAAAGTAGGGAGTAAATCCATAGGTGGCACATGAGCTAAGTGGAGTATCCAGACGTGTACATAGGGGTATCAACATATGTACAGACAATAAAAGTTGATGAAATTATAATAACAACAATAAGTATAACAGATAGGGACAATAACTATATATACTAAGTTCATACGTTTGCTAGATCAAAAGCCATAACAATGTAAAACAGGATGGTAATATATCAATGAAAGAACAAAATAAAAATAAAAAAAAAATGGCAATTAAATTTGTACAGATGAAAAAATAGGGATAATATTTAATAATAATATAATGTGTTAAATACTTGAGGCAAAAAAAAATAATATATATATATATATATATATATATATATATATATATATATATATATATATATATATATATATATATATATATATATATATATATCGCTGAAGGAGTGTCCCAATATAAGGTGGAAAAATGTGAAGGTCATGATTGACCCTATTTTTCCCGTCCTTATAACGTGAAGGGACGGGAAACAAAGGGACTAGGTATGTGCTTAGTGTCAAAGAACCCGTGGTTTTGCTAGTAAGAGATGGCCATGGGGTATAAGGATTTGCATTAGAGATACCACCATTAAAGACAAGGCTATAGGACTGGAGTGGACGATACAGAAAAGTATGAACACATGGGGAAAGATAAAAATAATAATAATAACACCACCTGGGACAGCGGTTACATGGTGCTAGAGTCATATTAATTAGTGACATGTTTAGGTGAACATTTCGGGGCAAAAAAAGGGGGGTTAAAAATAGGCAAAAAAAGGGCATAAACAGCAGTGGTGCTCAGCAGAGCTCGAATATTCGAGTAGCTCGAATATTCGAGCTCTTTTTCAGCTATTCGAGCTCGAATACCGAGCTCGAATAGCTGCAGCTACTCGAATGGGCTATTCGAGTAAACGCAAATAGCCCATTCACTATTCGAGCTATTCGAGCTAACAGCGCTATTCGAGCTCGAATACCGAGCTCGAATAGCGTCATAGGCCAGATTGATGTCCTTTGAGCCAATCAGAGGGCTCCCAGGCCCTCTGACGGCAGCCAATCACAGAGGGGGACCCTGGCCAGCCCCTACCCTATAAATAGCGGCCTCCATGTTCCGTTTTTCCGTCCTTGCCTGACTTTGTACAGAGAGAGATCTGCTCCTTTGTGCTTTGGCTTAGCAAGAGCTTTATTGTGGTCAACTACCTAGCGTTTTTGCTCACATACACCTCCTATACACACCTATATTGTTGTTAGTTAGATAGACATTGTATTTTAGTTAGTAGCTTGTGTGTTACATAGAGACAGACACAGCTGCTGCAGGCAAGCTTACACTGCTTTAGGCCTCAGGGCCTTGCCTGTGTGGGCAGCTGTCCTCCTGTGACTGTCCTCTGTTAGTTTATTATACCAGTCTTTCTGCTGTCCTACCTTTACTACTGAGTGATTGTATTTTGTAGTATTTGTACTAGGACACTCACTGTCACTGTTTGTTCATAGCTCCTGCGTGTGTGCGTGCACAGTACACACACACACTCTATTTCCTTCTGATTACTATTGATTATTGTAATTTCTAGTTGTACTTACTAACTACTTACTACTAGGGACACTCAGTCACTGTTCATAGGCTAGCTCCTGCGCTGCGTGTGTGTGTGCGTGCACTGTCTGTACAGTACACACACTCCTGTTCAGTAAGCCAGCACTAATTCAGTAGGAGACCTTTGGCAAGTCTCCCTTACACTGCTACTGCCAATAGAGCGCGCCCTAGTGGCTGCTGCTCTGCTCTGGCGCTTTGAGTCCGCAAGGAGAAAAGCGCAATATAAATGTTATTTGTCTTGGCTTGTCTTGTCTTATTTCCTTCTGATTACTACTGATTATTGTAATTTCTAGTTGTACACTTACTTACTACTTACTACTAGGGACACTCAGTCACTGTTCATAGGCTAGCTCCTGCGTGTGTGTGTGCGTGCACTCAGTACACACACACACACACACACTCTATTTCCTTCTACTTAATCTGATTACTACTGATTATTGTATTTTCTAGTTAGTGTACTAGGGGACACACTCACTGTTCACTGTTCACACTTATACTGATTACTGAATTATTGTATTTTGTATTAGTACTGTACTAGTAATCACTTAGCGATCTAATCACTTAGTGATTAGTGTCACCTCACCCACCAACCCACTCCATTAAAGTACCCCACTTTTTCACCCGCCCTTTTAAAAAACTTTTTTGTTTACGCCCAAAACATCAAAGATGTCTGGAAGTGGCAGCCAGCGCGGTTTGGGCAAGGGGAAGGGCAGCAAGGGAATCAAGAGGAGAGGGAGCAGCATTGTGGCAAGCCGCGGCCACGCCACCATGCACAGTTCCGCAGCAGCAGCAGCTGCGTCAGTGGCTAACATTCCTCCTATAGCCACTGGCCGTGGACGCCTTGGGCGCCGCCCAGCAGGAGCAACTCACGCTGCAGAGACACAGCAGCAGCAGCAGCAGCGTGTAGTACCTGCTCCTATTTTCCTCCAGCCGGGTCGGAAACGTCCTATTGAGGAAAAGGATGCAGACACTGTGGTGCAACTGATGACGGAGGATGAGCAGCCCGCCATCAGCTCTGCATCCGAGGCCTCCACCCTCACCACCACCACCCCTGTTCGCAGCAGCCGCCCAGCAGGGCCTGGGGAGGAGGCCAGTTCACCGTCAGTCGCCGACCTGTCATTCAGCAGTCTTTTGACCCCAGGCATCATGAGTAAATTGTCTGCTGTTGTTGGCGATCTTGAGGAGGAGATGCTGATGGGCACTTTGGGGGAGGAGGGATTGGACAGCAAGACTGTGGCAACAGTCAAGCAGCCCATCCATGCATCAGGAGAGGAGTTTGGGGGGTCATCATCCCAGCAGGACATGTTTCAGGAGGGGGATGATGATGATGACACGGTGACAGACAAAGACTGGGTGCCACCGGCTCCAGGGGATGTCGTCATCAGCAGCTCTGAGGAGGAGGAGGAGGATGCGCTTGTGGGCCTTGCAAGGAGGCGCATCATTGCAAGCATTGGCAGCAGTAGGCAGGTCCCACAGCCTGCTGGTGTCTCAGGCTCAGCAGCAGCAGCAGCAGCATCTGCCAGTACCACCACCAGCCGCACCCAAGCCCCCGCCCCAACCACCACAGGGAGACAGGCAGCAGCGGCTCCAGGCCGTAGGGGGTTGTTTTTGTCACCAATCTGGCAATTTTTCACCATGCCCACAGTGTACAGCAAGTACGCCACTTGCAACCACTGTCAGCGGAAGTTGAGCAGAGGTGCAGACCCCTTAAAGTTCAGCACCAGCTCGCTCATCAACCACCTTGCTGCAAAACATTTCCACCAGCATGAGGAGTTCCAGAGGCTGAAGGCATCTGGTGCTGGCAGTGGCACCACACCCATCACTGCACAGCCTTCAGCAGCAGCAGCAGCAACAGCAGCCACCCGCCCTCCTGCTCCTCCAGCAGCACCAGCAGGAGTGCGGAAACGCACTGCTCCTCCCCCCTCTGCAACTCCTGCCGCCGACACTGAGGCCTGTCCTGGCAGCCAGTCCTCAGTGGCCTCCTCTGCTGTGTCCGCTGATTCCCGTGCCAGCAAAAGGCCACGCCAGAGCCTTTTGAGCGAGTCCTTCCAGGGGGTGGTTAGGGCTCTGCCTCCCAGCAGCCGTCGCGTGCGTCAGCTGAACAGCTTGCTGGCACGGGCCATGTGCTCTCAACTCCTGCCGTACACTCTCGTGCAGGAGGGGAGCGACATGCGTGCGCTGCTTGCTTGTGCAGCCCCAGACTGGCAGCTCCCCAGCAGACACTTTTTCGCCCGCAAGGCCATTCCTGCACTGCACCGCTTTGTGATGGCCAATGTGGAGCGAGGGCTGGAGCACGCGGTTGGTGAAAGGGTCCACGTCACCATGGACTCCTGGAGCAGCCGCTTCGGGACAGGCCGCTACCTGTCCTTCACTGTCCACTGGGTCAGCTTGGTGGAAGGGGGTGAGGATGGGAGAGCAGCAGCGGGCACAGCAGCAGCAGCAACACAGTGGGTGGTGCCACCCCGCAGGGTCAGGGGAACTGCAGCAGGTTCCTCCGATCCTCTGCCATCCTCCGGCACACCTGGCCAAACCCCCCGCCTCAGCAGCAGCGTGAAGGCCCGCCACTGCCAAGCGCTGCTGCACTTGGTCAGCCTTGGGAAGACCAAACTGATGGCAACCCATGTGTTGGCCAAACTCCAGGAGCAGGAGAGGATTTGGCTGACCCCCAGAGGCCTCAGAGTCGGAGAGGTGGTGGCCGACAATGGGGCCAATCTGGTTGCCGCAATTGACAGGGGAAACCTGACCCACATCCCCTGTCTTGCCCACGTGCTGAACCTGGTGGTGCAGAAGTTCTTGCGCACCTACCAGGGGATGGGCGAACTGCTGGAAACGGCAAGGAACGTTGTGCGTCACTTCCGGCGCTCGGCTGCAGCCTGTGCGAGCCTGGAAGACGTGCAAAAGGAGCTGGAGCTGCCACGCCATCGGCTGATCCTTGACGTTCCAACTCGCTGGAACTCCACCCTGGCAATGTTGGAGCGTCTGGTTGAACAGAAGCACGCTGTCAACCAGTACCTTGCCCAGGCCACTGTTTCCGCCGCTCAGAGAAGGTACAAGACCAGCAACATCCCGTCCATCGTCCCCGATGATGACTGAAGGCACATGCAGCAGGTGTGCTTAGTGCTGGCTCCCTTTCTGCAGGCCACTAACATGGTGAGCAGTAGTGTTGGGCGAACAGTGTTCGCCACTGTTCAGGTTCTGCAGAACATCACCCTGTTCGGGTGATGTTCGAGTTCGGCCGAACACCTGACGGTGCTTGGCCAAACCGTTCGGCCACATGGCCGAACTAAGAGCGCATGGCCGAACGTTCCCCGAACGTTCGGCTAGCGCTGTGATTGGCCGAACGGGTCACGTGGTTCGGGCCCGAACGCACTCTGATTGGCCGAACAGTCACGTGGTTCGGGTAAATAAATACCCGAACCACGTCATATCCCCGCCATTTCTCTGTGGGTTTAGCTTTGGGTAGGCAGGCAGGGTAGTTCGCTCTCCAGCCACGCTAGCCAGGGTCCCCCCCAGTCATTGTGTGTCGCTGCTGGGAACAGTAGTACGCCGCTCGCTCAGCCACACTATATATAGCATTGTTTACTGCCACTGTGTACCTCGCTCAGCCACGCTATATATAGCATTGTGTTTACTGACACTCTGTGTACACGGCTCAGCCTGACTATATAGCATTGTGTGTACTGCCACTGTGTACCTCGCTCAGCCTGACTATATAGCATTGTGTGTACTGCCACTGTGTACCTCGCTCAGCCACGCTATATATATAACATTGTGTTTACTGACACTCTGTGTACACGGCTCAGCCTGACTATATAGCATGGTGTGTACTGCCACTGTGTACCTCGCTCAGCCACGCTATATATAGCATTAATTACTGACACTCTGTGTACACGGCTCAGCCAGACTATATAGCATTGTGTGTACTGCCACTCTGTGTACACCGCTCAGCCAGACTATATAGCATTGTTTACTGACACTCTGTGTACACGGCTCAGCCAGACTATATAGCATTGTGTGTACTTCCACTCTGTGTACACCGCTCAGCCAGACTATATAGCATTGTGTGTACTGCCACTGTGTACCTCACTCAGCCACGCTATATATAGCATTGTTTACTGACACTCTGTGTACACGGCTCAGCCAGACTATATAGCATTGTGTGTACTTCCACTCTGTGTACACCGCTCAGCCAGACTATATAGCATTGTGTGTACTGCCACTGTGTACCTCGCTCAGCCACGCTATATATAGCATTGTTTACTGACACTCTGTGTACACGGCTCAGCCAGACTATATAGCATTGTGTGTACTTCCACTCTGTGTACACCGCTCAGCCAGACTATATAGCATTGTGTGTACTGCCACTGTGTACCTCGCTCAGCCACGCTATATATAGCATTGTTTACTGACACTCTGTGTACACGGCTCAGCCAGACTATATAGCATTATGTGTACTGCCACTCTGTGTACACGGCTCAGCCAGTCTATATAGCATTGTGTGTACTTCCACTCTGTGTACACCGCTCAGCCAGACTATATAGCATTGTGTGTACTGCCACTGTGTACCTCGCTCAGCCACGCTATATATAGCATTGTTTACTGACACTCTGTGTACACGGCTCAGCCAGACTATATAGCATTGTTTACTGACACTCTGTGTACACGGCTCAGCCACACTATATAGCATTGTATACTGCCACTCTGTGTACATCGCTCAGCCAGACTATATATCATTGTGTGTACTGCCACTCTGTGTACACCGCTCAGCCAGACTATATAGCATTGTGTGTACTGCCACTCTGTGTACACCGCTCAGCCAGACTATATAGCATTGTGTGTACTGCCACTCTGTGTACACGGCTCAGCCAGACTTTATAGCATTGTGTTTACTTCCACTCTGTGTCTGCTGGGCCTGGGAACAGTAGTACACCGCTCACCCGCCACTGTATAGCATTGTGCTCTGTGTCGCTGCTGGCAATAGTGGTACACCGCTCACCCACCACTGTATAGCATTTCTGTACTGCCACTGTACTGCTGCCAGTCAGCGTGTACTTTAAGGATAAGTGAAATGAGGAAGAAATCCGTTGAAAGAGGGAGGGGCAAGGGAAGAGGTGTTTCCCCTGACTGTTCACGTACAGGCCACAGGGGAGCACCCAAGAAAACCCACTCAATACCGCCCATTTTGTCCAGGACAACCACCCTCACAGATCCAAAAGAACAGGACCAGATAATTACTTGGATGACCTCTCAAGCGTCCAGCAGTGGGTTAAGCAGCACCAGCACATCACGCACGAGGTCCGAGTCCTCAGCCAGTTACAAGGAGCCAGTGGGCACAAAGCTGACACAACCGGCAGCGACACCACGCACACAACTGCCAGATAACCGGTCCGATGAATTACCTCAGGACACAATGGGGTATTCGCAGGAGCTATTCCCAGGCCAACAAACTTCCACCTTTGAAAGGTCAGTGGAGGAACAGCCAGAAATGTTGTGCCCGGATTCACAACCATTAACTGTGGCAAATGCACCGGGCACTGAAATACAAGGCGAGTCCGAGGACTTTGTAACCCAAATCCCAGAGCAAGTTGGGCAGGAGGGTTTGCAATTGCAGGAGGTCAGCCGAGAAGCTCTGGAAGACGACGTTGGAGTGAGCTGCGCAGAGGTTGTTCTGGGGAGCTCTACTCCACGGCGGCGGCCCCCCACAATGACATATGACGAGTTTGAGGAGATGGAAGAGGAGGGTATGGACAATGTGGACATAGACCCAGATTTTGTTTGTGAACGAGAACATCGCCGTCGTAGCAGCAGCACAGATGAGTCTGTTGAAGAACACACTGCTGCACGAGTTCGCCTTGTGCCACAAGGTAGGCGGCGCGCAATTTCAGGCACCACAAGCGTGGAAGTTCAAGTGAGAGGCAAAAGAGGCGCAAACAGAAATCGCCAGCAAGGCAGGTGCTCCAAAGTCTGGGCTTTATTTGAAGACTGCACTGAGGATGTTACCATGGCGATTTGCAAGGTGTGCAAGACCCGCCTCAGCAGGGGGAAAAGTATTAACAACCTCTCCACCACCAGCATGAGCCGCCACATGCTATCCAAACATCCCACTCTGTGGGCAAACGCGACGTGACAGGGTACCAGCAACACTGCCTCCCTTGGGTTCACCAGTCTCACCACCAGACCCGCCTCAGCAGCAGCAGTAGCCCAGCCATTGCATGGTTCACAACATTCGCAAACATCAGATGACGCTGACACTGTCACTTTCCGGAGTAGTGCTCTTGAGGTCTCCCAGTGTTCATCAAACACAACAACCAACAGCCCTTCAGTGTGCAGCCCTACGGTTCAGTTGTCTGTGTCGGAGATGTTTGAGCGCAAGAGGAAATTGCCAGCAAATGACCCCCGGGCCGTGGCAGTAACAGCCAGCATAGCCAAGCTTCTGGCCTGCAAAATGCTGCCATATCGAGTGGTGGAGACAAACAGCTTCAAGGGCATGATGTCAGTGGCCATCCCACATTACGTGGTTCCCAGCCGCTACCACTTTGCGCGCTCTGCAGTGCCTGAGTTGCATGAGCACGTGGTCAGCAAAATAACCCGAAGCTTGAAGAATGCCATTGCCTGCAAGGTTCACCTCACCACTGACACCTGGACGAGTGCGTTCGGCCAGGGTCGATACATCTCCCTTACCGCACACTGGGTGAACCTTGTGGAGCCTGGCAGTGATTCCTCACCTGCTACGGCGCGGGTGTTGCCCACGCCGCAAACAGCTGTACCGCTGTCCCTCCCACTGGATAACAGCAGCACCTACCTCTCTGACTCCTTCTCCTCCAACGCATCTCAAAGCTGTACCTCATCCGGAAACGCTAACCCAGCAACAGCAGCAGTAGGATCATGGAAGCAGTGCAGCACAGCTGTTGGCATGCGTCAGCAAGCGTTGCTGAAGCTGATCTGCCTTGGGGATAAGCAGCACACAGGGGAGGAAATTTGGAGGGGAATAAAGGAACAGACGGATTTGTGGCTGGCACCGCTGGACCTGAAACCGGGCATGGTTGTGTGTGATAAAGGGAGTAATCTCATTCGCGCTTTAAGGTTGGCTAAGCTGACACACATCCCTTGCCTGGCGCACGTGATGAACCTAGTAGTTCAGCGGTTCCTGAGGACGTACCCAGGCGTGCCCGATCTTCTGTTGAAGGTGCGTCGAGTGGCCAAACATTGTTGAAATTCCAGTACTGCTTCGGGGGCACTCGCCAAGATGCAGGAGCGCTTCAATCTCCCCCACCATCGATTGCTGTGTGATGTCCCTACGCGCTGGAATTCTACGCTGCACATGCTAGCCCGCTTTTGCGAGCAGAAGAGTGCAGTGGTCCAGTACATGACGGCGCAGTTGTACATGTTGGACCTCTGCCAAGTCCTCCAAAATTTTGAGCAATCCACGTTGCTTGTGAGCAGTGACAACTCTTCAGTCAGCATTACCATACCACTGCTGTGTTTACTGAAGAGGTCAATGCTGAAAATCAAGGAAACAGCTGTCATGATGCAACTGGGGGAATCTGAAGGAGAAAACGATCAGCGTGATGGTACCAACATCAGGCCACCTGCCTCAGGGAACGCTGGCCCCAGCAGCTATGACGAAGAAGAGGAGGAGGAACAGCTGGAGTTGGAGCAGGAATTTCATGCCACCACTGACGAGGGCCAGAGCGGTGCACGTTGGACTTCCACAATTCAGCGCGAATGGTCAGCAGAAGCAGACCAGGAGGAAGGTGACGACTATGATGCATCACAACAACTATCACAACACTCACAAGAGGATGATGAGGATTCTGGTAGGACTCTGGCACACATGGCTCAATTCATGCTAGACTGCATTGAACGCGACCCACGCATTGTGCGCATTCTGGACAACGCCAATTACTGGGTTTATACCCTTCTGGATCCACGGTACAAACACAATGTTCCAAAACTGCTTGAAGAAAGAGTCAGACAGGTCAAAATGGAAGAATACCAGCAGGCCCTTGTGGAGACTTTAGAGAGGAGATTGACATCCTCCCCCTCCTCTAGCCAGTTGTACGCCGACAGACTGACTTCCACAAACCCAGGACGACCAGGAGGGCAGCAAACAACGCAAGCCGCAGCTAGTGCCCAAAAGGGAATGGTATCGGCAGTGTCCTTGGAGTGGGAAAATTTTCTGACACTCATGCAGCAGCAGCCCACTGAACAGCAAGCGTGCAGATCCACCTCCAACACCGATCGCCTGGGGAAGATGGTCAAGGACTACATGTCAGATGGCGTAGCTGTGTCGAACAATCCATCTGCACCCTTCAACTATTGGGTATCGAAGCTAGACACCTGGCACGAACTGGCAATGTACGCAATAGAGGTGCTGGCTTGCCCGGCAGCCAGCGTTATGTCGGAACGCTGTTTCAGTGCTGCCGGAGGCATCGTCACAGATCGGCGTATCCGCCTCTCCACAGAAAATGCAGACCGTCTGACTCAAATTAAAATGAATCAATCCTGGATTGGAAACGACTACGCAACACTCCAGGACCCCAACCAAGTAACATGACCAATGAACATCTGGGATGGTTTAGCGTTTCCGGTCCCTGTTTATTGAACCTCTCATCTTTATTACATTTATGACTGCATGGCGGCAAAAAGCATTGCTGCTATATCCGCACGCTTTTTGTCCTCATGCAAGGCCGGTGTTGTTGTGTCTCAAAAAGCATGGCCTTCTCCTCCTGCGCCTGCTCCTGTTCCATCATGTGTGCTGCTGCTGCTGCGTTAGCGTTGCCGGTCCCTGTTTATGGAACCTCTTATCTTTATTACATTTATGACTGCATGCATGGCGGTAAAAAGCATGCTATCCGCACGCTTTTTGTCCTCATGCAAGGCCTGGGTTGTTGTGTCTCACAAAGCATGGCCTTCTCCTCCTGCGCCTCCTCCTGTTCCATCACGTCTGCTGCTGCTGGGTTAGCGTTGCCGCGTGGTCCCTGTTTATTGAACCTCTTATCTTTATTACATTTATGACTGCATGGCGGTACAAAGTATGCTATCCGCACGCTTCTTGTCCTCATGCAAGGCCTGGGTTGTTGTGTCTCACAAAGCGTGGCCTTCTCCTCCTGCGCCTCCTCCTGTTCCATCACGTGTGCTGCTGCTGGGTTAGCGTTCCCGCCGGTTCCTGTTTATTGAACCTCTTATCTTTATTACATTTATGACTGCATGCATGGCGGTAAAAAGCATGCTATCCGCATGCTTTTTGTCCTCATGCAAGGCCTGGGTTGTTGTGTCTCACAAAGCGTGGCCTTCTCCTCCTGCGCCTCCTCCTGTTCCATCACGTGTGCTGCTGCTGGGTTAGCGTTGCCACCCGGTCCCTGTTTATTGAACCTCTTATCTTTATTACATTTATGACTGCATGCATGGTGGTAAAGAGCATGCTATCCGCACGCTTTTTGTCCTCATGCAAGGCCTGGGTTGTTGTGTCTCACAAAGCCTGGCCTTCTCCTCCTGCGCCTCCTCCTGTTCCATCACGTCTGCTGCTGCTGGGTTAGCGTTGCCGCGTGGTCCCTGTTTATTGAACCTCTTATCTTTATTACATATATGACTGCATGGCGGTACAAAGCATGCTATCCGCACGCTTCTTTTCCTCATGCAAGGCCTGGGTTGTTGTGTCTCACAAAGCGTGGCCTTCTCCTCCTGCGCCTCCTCCTGTTCCATCACGTGTGCTGCTGCTGGTGCTGGGTTAGCGTTACCGTTCCCTTTTCCTGGAACCTCTTCTCTGTATTACATTTATGACTGCATGGCGACAAAAAGCATGTTACCTGTGCAAAGAAACATGACATTCTCCACATTTAAAAGACAGTTTTTCCTTTGAAACTTTACAATCAATTTTCTCAAAAACTATAAGCTCTTTTTCAAATATTTTTTTTCCCCTTGTACCCACTCCCAAGGTGCACATACCCTGCTAATTTGGGGTATGTAGCATGTAAGGAAGCTTTACAAAGCACGAAAGTTTGGGTCCCCATTGACTTCCATTATGTTCGGAGTTCGGCGCGAACACCCGAACATCGCGGCGATGTTCGGCGAACGTTCGCGAACCCGAACATCTAGGTGTTCGCCCAACACTAGTGAGCAGGGACCATGCTATGGTCTGCGAGTGGGTGCCCCTGGTTTGTCTGCTGAACAGGGCCCTCGATGCTTTGCTGGAACAGGGAGCGGCAGCCTTGGACCAGCAGGAGCGGCAAGCAGCTGCACAGTCCACCTCTGAGGGGGAGGAGGAGGAGGACTTGGTGGAGGTCCCTGACCTTGCTGCTGATGAGGGGGATCAGCACAGCGCAGCTGAGTTGGCGCGGGGGTGGAGAGAAGATGAGGCGGCAGAGGAGGAGGATGAGGACAGCACTGCCGTCGATGTGCCAGCACACGTGGCCCGCCTCTTCCCAATGGCAGCGCACATGCTGACGTGCCTGCGCAAGGACCCCAGGGTGATCCAGATGAAGCAGAGGGAGGACATCTGGATCAGCATGATGTTGGACCCACGCCTCAAGGGGAAGTTGAGCCAGTTCCTGCCGCCTGCAGGAGGAGACCCAGCGCAACAAATAAGGAGCTTGCAGCAGGCCCTTGTTGAGTGCTTGGAGGAAGCCTTCCCCCAGCCTTCCACCCCCACTGTCCAGCCAGCACAGAGGCGGCAGCAGGTGCCTGCATCCAGCAGGAAGCGCCCCACAGACCTGCTGTCTCTCAGCAACGAGCTCTACAGGACTGTAGAGGCTCCAGCAGCAGTGACTAGAGAGGAGGTGCATGCAGCAGCATCCCCCTCCGGTCACAGCCAGCGCCTGACCCGAATGGTGGCTGACTACATGGGGTCCTACAGCGGGCTTGACAGCGATGCCCCTGTTGATCCCATGGAGTATTGGGTCAAGCGCCTGGAGATCTGGAGCGAGCTGGCGCAGTACGCCCTGGAAGTGCTGTCCTGCCCCCCTTCCAGCGTGCTGTCCGAGCGCTGCTTCAGTGCAGCTGGTGGCGTGGTCACCGAGAAACGCTCACGTCTGTCTCACAAGTCTGTGGACAGACTGACGTTTCTCAAGATGAACCAGGCGTGGGTGGATGGTGAGTTCCTGGCCCCTGTTGTCGGCGAGAGGGGGACATGAACTGGCTGCCGGAAGAACCATTGTTAATGTGCCTTACCACCCTTTACCACCTCCTGGCTCCTGCTCACTAAGCCAGCCTGGTTCACTTTGACTATTACGTCGCCTGCAGCCACACATTTTACATCTACAGTGGGCTGCTGTGTACTGCCCTTCTGCTGTCTGTCTGTCTGTGTTTCCCACTGCCAGGGTACACAGATTTACCTTCTGCTGCCGCTCTGCCACCAGGTATTACGTCAAACAATAGCTGCCCCTGCTGCCTGTATTTACCTTTAAAAAAAAAAAAAAGGTTTAATTTTCTGAGGTGCCCGGGTTGAAAACTGTGTTGTCCCAGTTGTGTATTGGACACAATGTGGGCTGCACGACCGCTGTCTGGGACCTCCTGTTGTGTTTATTTACAGCCCTGGTCATGGGCGTCCGCACATATGGCAAAACCGGGCATCTGCCAGAGCCTGGCCGCCCGCTGCCCCCCCCCCCCGGCCGCGTGCCCGTGCAGCCAGCAGGAGGGAACAGCGCAGAGAAGAGAGAGAGCTATGGGCACAGTGGGGAAGGGTGGACGTCTCCCCCCCTTTCCTCACCTTAGGGGGCTCTCTCTCCCTCGCTGTCCCCTCCGGAATGAAGTGTGCACTGTGCAGCGGCTGGCAGCGGGTGGAACTTACCTCCTCTCGCTCCTGCGCCGGAAGTTCTGGTGCCGCACTCTGGTCTGGATCAGGCCAGAGTAGTGGCTAATCCATCCGGCGCGTGCGACGAGAGGAGGTAAGTTCCGCCCGCTGCCAGCCGCTGCGGCTGCACACTTCATTCCGGACTCCGGAGGGGACAGCGAGAGAGGGAGGGAGAGCCCCCTAAGGTGAGTGCCCATAGCTCTCCCTCTTCTCTCCGCTGCTCCCCTCCTCCTGCACGCAGACATGGCCACTTTTTCTGGGGACATATCCCCCTGGCTACATATACTGGGACATATACCCCTGCCTACATATACTGGGACATATACCCCTGCCTACATATACTGGGACATATACCCCTGCCTACATATACTGGGACATATACACCTGCCTACATATACTGGGACATATACCCCTGCCTACATATACTGGGACATATCCCCCTGGCTACATATACTGGGACATATACCCCTGCCTACATATACTGGGACATAAACACCTGCCTACATATACTGGGACATATACCCCTGCCTACATATACTGGGACATATACCCCTGGCTACATATACTGGGACATATACCCCTGCCTACATATACTGGTACATATACCCCTGCCTACATATACTGGGACATATACCCCTGCCTACATATACTGGGACATATACCCCTGCCTACATATACTGGGACATATACCCCTGCCTACATATACTGGGACATATACCCCTGCCTACATATACTGGGACATATACCCCTGCCTACATATACTGGGACATATCCCCCTGGCTACATATACTGGGACATATACCCCTGCCTACATATACTGGGACATAAACACCTGCCTACATATACTGGGACATATACCCCTGCCTACATATACTGGGACATATACCCCTGGCTACATATACTGGGACATATACCCCTGCCTACATATACTGGGACATATACCCCTGCCTACATATACTGGGACATATACCCCTGCCTACATATACTGGGACATATACCCCTGCCTACATATACTGGGACATATACCCCTGCCTACATATACTGGGACATATACCCCTGGCTACATATACTGGGACATATACACCCTGCCTACATATACTGGGACATATACCCCTGCCTACATATACTGGGACATATACCCCTGGCTACTTTTTCTGGGGACATATACCCCTGCCTACATATACTGGGACATATACCCCCTGCCTACATATACTGGGACATATACCCCCTGCCTACATATACTGGGACATATACCCCTGCCTACATATACTGGGACATATACCCCTGCCTACATATACTGGGATATATACCCCTGGCTGCATATACTGGGACATATACACCCTGCCTACATATACTGGGACATATACCCCTGCCTACATATACTGGGACATATACTCCTGCCTACATATACTGGGGACATATACCCCTGCCTACATATAATGGGGACATATACCCCTGCCTACATATACTGGGCACATATACCCCTGCCTACATATACTGGGCACATATACCCCTGCCTACATATACTGGGCACATATACCCCTGGCTACCTGTTCTGGGGACATATCTACCCCTGGCTACCAGTTCTGGGGACATCTATACCGCTGGCCACCTATTCTGGGGACACCTATCTATAAACCTGGGGCTACCTATTTTTGGGGAACCACTGCTGTCAGATTGAGTGTATTTTGGGGAACTGCTGCCAGGTGAGAGGTGTCTACATATTAAGGGGGCATTCTGCCTATTTATGTGAAAAGCTGTCTATTTATGTGCCTCATGACTGCTGAATTTGTCTTGTTGCGGGCCTCATGGTTACTGAATTTGTCTTGTTGGGGGCCTCATGATTGCTGAATTTGTCTTGTTGGGGGCCTCATGATTGCTGAGTTGGTCATGTTGGGGGCCTCATGATTGCTGAATTTGTCTTGTTGGGGGTCACATGATTGCTAACTGCGAAACTATGGAAAAAGCTGAATCATCATCATATGAGACAATAGCATTAAACCTACTTTTTCCGCTTTTTAAAACAGAAAATGAAACTGGGAGGTTCTAAAAAAATGAATAATTTTTTTCAGGAGTACGATGGATGAAATTGTTTATCTTCACAGTTTATTTTCAACTTAATTTTCCATAATGTTCATGTATGAGTTAAAACGTTTGTATTTAGTTTAAATTGCTGTTGGCACTTTGTGATAGTAAAGTGACTTTGCAGTTTGGACACTCGACCTCCAAAAGGTTCGCCACCACTGTCCTAATCTAATGTCCCACCATTGCTTAGTTCATGTAAACTTGTCTCCACCCACGACCACACCCACATTCTGGTTCATGACCACACCCATTTTTTGGCACGGCGCGCTACGCGCGACACACAGCGCCAGCCCGGATTTGCAGGGCGCGCTACGCGGGGCGCCCCGCTTTTTGCTCCCCACTTTTTGCCCCCCCCTGGAAAATTTTCTGCGGACGCCCATGGCCCTGGTATCAACGCTAGGTACCAGGGCTATTATGTCATGCTGCCTACCTACCTGCTTCCACACATTTACACTACTCCTCCATTCCTCCTGCTGCTGCTGCTGCCTGTCTGTGTTTCCCACTGCCAAGGGTACACAGATTTACCTTCTGCTGCCACTCTGCCACCAGCTATTACGTCAAACAATAGCTATATCTGTGTAATTTGCTGTATTAAAAAAAAAAAGTAAACCATTAAAAAAAAAAAAAAAAAAAGGTTTAATTTTTCTGAGGTGCCCGGGTTGAAAACTGTGTTGTCCCAGTTGTGTATTGGACACGATGTGGGCTGCACGACCACTGTCTGGGACCTCCTGTTGTGTTTATTTACAGCCCTGGTATCAACGCTAGGTACCAGGGCTATTATGTCACGCTGCCTACCTACCTGACTGCCTGCTGCCACACACTCATCCTCCTCCTCCTGCTGCTGAATTTACCTCCTGCTGTCTGTGTGTTTCCACTGCCAGGGAACACATACAATGGCGCTTCCAACATGCGTGCGCCACCAGCTATTTATTACGCTCAAAAATAGCTGCATTTCTTTAAAAAAAACAAAAAAATATATATTCTTTTTATTAATACTTTGTGATATTATTTTTAGAGGTGTCCGGGTTGAAAACTGTGTTGTCCCAGTTGTGTATTGGACATGATGTGGGCTTCACGACCGCTGTCTGGAACCTCATGCTGTGTATTTACGGCCTGGTACCACCGCTAGGTACCACACAGCCTATTATGTCTCGCTGCCTGCCTCATTGACTGCTTGCTGCCACACAATCATCCTCCTCCTCCTGCTGCTGCTGCTGAATTTACCTCATGCTGTCTGTGTGTTTCCACTGCCAGGGAGCACATACAATGGCGCTTCCAACATGCATGCGCCACCAGCTATTTATTACGCTCAAAAATAGCTGCATTTCTTTAAAAAAAATATATAAAAGAGAAATAAGTGAAGAAGAAGAAGACGATATAGAAGAAGAAGAAGAAGATATAGAAAAAGAAGAAGACGAAATAGAAAAATAATAAGAAGAAGAGGATATAGAAAAAGAAGATATAGAAAAAGAAGATATAGAAAAAGAAGATATAGAAAAAGAAGATATAGAAAAAGAAGATATAGAAGAAGAAGATATAGAAGAAGAAGAAGAAGAAGAAGAAGAAGAAGAAGAAGAAGAAGAAGAAGAAGAAGAAGAAGAAGAAGAAGAAGAAGAAGAAGAAGAAGAAGAAGAAGTACTACTGAACAGAATTTTGGACACAACTTCTCTTCTCTTTCCACCTTTTTTTTTAAAGGAACATCCCCACATAATCACTTGCTGTTGTTACTTGGAAAAAAAAGATGTTTCTTGCATCATTCACCCTCAAAACAAGTGTTGGAAGCTATTTAAGGCCAATTCGAATAGTCAGCTCGAATAATGAGCTCGAATACCGACCCGAATAGTGAGCTCGAAGTCCGAGGTCGAATCGAATAGTAAAAAATATTCGACTTGAATATTCGACCGAATTCGAATAATTTACTATTCGAATTCGACCAAACTCGAATAATAAAAAGGGGTATCCGAGCACCACTAATAAACAGCATAAATAACAGATGCAAACTTACCAGCAATCGATGTGCAGTGAATTTAGCGCCTCTGTACTGGTCTGAGGATGCTGGCTGGTTTAAATGTTAAAGCAGAATGTCATTTAGCCAATGGGAAGGCTCGTGTGATGTGGGAGGGAGGTGTGGATGGTCATGGTGATATTGATCTAACGAATCAGACTGCGGGGAGCCGCTGAGTCTGATTGGGATGCTCTTTTTGGTGGGAAAGTGTCATCAGTGATGCGTACTGTCATGGGCGGAGAAAAAAAAACAGGCAAAACTTATCTGGACAGTATCCCCTCTTTTTCTCTTCTCCTCCCCTTCCCTCTTTCTTATCCCCTCCCTTCCCCTCCTCCCCCCTCCTTTTCCCCCTCTATCATTTCTCCTTCTCCCTTCCCCCCCCCTTTTTCTTCCTTCTTCCCCTTTTACTTTTCCTTCCCCTTTCCTCCTCCTTCTCTCTTTCCCTTTCCCTTCCTTCCCTAATCGCGCATGACACAGAACATCCTGATATGCAACACTGGTGGCAAGTTGTTTAAAAAGATATAGAGCAAAGAAATGCAAAAGACAGGGACAATTGGAGATAAAAAAGACAGGGACAATTTCTAAAAGTGCATGATATACAACATCCTGATATGCAATAACAGCGGAAAGTTATTCAAATATATATATATATATATATATATATCAAAGAAATGCAAAAGACAGGGACAATAGGAGAAAAAAAAGACAGAGACAATTGAAAATAAAAACGTAAAAATGTGTTAAACAGATCCATGTTAAAATTCACGATAGATAAATAATAACAGATTGTAAGGTATAAAATAGTAAAACAAAATAGCCATTAAAAGAGAGTGACTAAGATAAAAGAAGAACTGTCAGAATGTATAATTAATGTTTTTTTCTAAAATTTCATTGAGGCCCTCCGGAACTAAAGTTTTTGATGTTTGAATCCAAAACATTTCTCGTTTTTGGAGGTGCTCAAATGCATTTTGCTTACTTGGATCCACTGAGTCAATCAGTGTAATATTGAATAGTGATGGGTTGCTGTCGTGGTGGGTGCTGAAGTGGCGTGAAACACTGTGCAGTGGAAAATTCTTGATAATATTTATTTTGTGCTGTCCTATTCTGCTACGTGCTAATTGTGTGGTTCTACCCACGTACTGAAGTCGTCATGGACAAGAGATCAAATAGATCACGAATTTACAGTCGCAAGTGAGATGTTTATTTATGGAGAAGTGGCAGTTGGTACTCGTGGAGGTGAATGAGGTATCTGTACGGATAAACTGGCATGCTAGGCAACGCATCCTGTTGCATGGGGAGCAGCCGGGTACAAGCGGTGCGGAGCGATCTGGATAATCCTGTTGGAGTGGGCGCAATTTGCTTGGTGCTAGGATGCTCCGAATGTTGGATACTCTTCTGTAGGTGATTGGTGGGGTTTGGGGTAAGATTGGCCGTAGGTAGGGGTCCTGTAGCAGGATTTCCCATCTGTTATTAAGTATATTTCGGATCTTTGAGTGTATATATTGGGAGATGAATCTAGGAGGGCCTGTCTTAGTAATAGGATCGGTGGGAGTCCCTGGGGTAGTGTGATATTTGGCCCTTGATTTGGCATCTTTAATAAGTTTTCTGGGGTATTGGCGTTCTGAAAATGTTGTTATCAAGATGTCAGATTGTATATTGTATTCTGTTTGGTCTGTGCAGTTTCTGTATATTCTCCTAAATTGGCTGTATGGTGTATTGGTAATCCAAAAAAATGTGGGTGCTTGGTTGGGTGTTAATAATAAAGTTCCTTTCATTCTTGGTAATGATGTTTAGCTGAAGGGCTTTGTTAATGAATGTCTTAAGAGTCAGACTTAATCAGGTGGGCGGAGCCAAACACAACGTCTGGCCGTTCACATCACTCCTCACGGGGAACTACCCTACCCAGGAGCCCTTGCAGGCAAGAGAGCGGGCGCTCTCATTGGAGGACCGTGGAGACTGCTCTTGGAGCTGGGCTGGGACGCCAGCCAGCTACGATCCCACGCTGTATCCCGCTGACAGCCTTCCTGATACGGTGACTCCCACCGAACCTATTACTAAGACAGGCCCTCCTAGATTCATCACCCAATATAATGCGCAACACTCAAAGATCCGAAATATACTTAATAACAGATGGGAAATCCTACTACAGGACCCCTACCTACGGCCAATCTTACCCCAAACCCCACCAATCACCTACAGAAGAGCACCCAACATTCGGAGCATCCTAGCACCAAGCAAATTGCGCCCACTCCAACAGGATTCTCCAGATCGCTCCGCACCGCTTGTACCCGGCTGCTCCCCATGCAACAGGATGCGCTGCCTAGCATGCCAGTTTATCCGTACAGATACCTCATTCACCTCCACGAGTACCAACTGCCACTTCTCCATAAATAAACATCTCACTTGCGACTGTAAATTCGTGATCTATTTGATCTCTTGTCCATGACGACTTCAGTACGTGGGTAGAACCACACAATTAGCACGTAGCAGAATAGGACAGCACAAAACAAATATTATCAAGAATTTTCCACTGCACAGTGTTTCACGCCACTTCAGCACCCACCACGACAGCAACCCATCACTATTCAATATTACACTGATTGACTCAGTGGATCCAAGTAAGCAAAATGCAATCGAGCACCTCAAAAAACGAGAAATGTTTTGGATTCAAACATAAAAACTTTAGTTCCGGAGGGCCTCAATTAAATTTTAGAAAAAAAACATTAATTATACATTCTGACAGTTTTTCTTTTATCTTAGTCACTCTCTTCTAATGGCTATTTTGTTTTACTATTTTATACCTTACAATCAGTTATTATTTATGTATCGTGAATTTTAACATGGATGTGTTTAACGCATTTTTACGTTTTTATTTTCAATTGTCCCTGTCTTTTATCTCCTATTGTCCCTGTATTTTGCATTTCTTTGATATATACTGTATATATGTATATATATATATATATATATATAATTTTTTTTTTTTTATAACTTGCCACTGGTATTGCATATCAGGATGTTGTATATCATGCACTTTTAGAAATTGTCCCTGTCTTTTTTATCTCCAATTGTCCCTGTCTTTTGCATTTCTTTGCTCTATATCTTTTTGAACAACTTGCCACCAGTGTTGCATATCAGGATGTTCTGTGTCATGCGCGATTAGGGAAGGAAGGGAAAGGGAAAGAGAGAAGGAGTAGGAAAGGGGAAGGAAAAGTAAAAGGGGAAGAAGGAAGAAAAAGGGGGGGGGGAGGGAGAAGGAGAAATGATAGAGGGGAAAAAGGAGGGGCGAGGAGGGGAAGGGAGGGGATAAGAAAAAGGGAAGGGGAGGAGAAGAGAAAAAGAGGGGATACTGTCCAGATAAGTTTTGCCTGTTTTTTTTTCTCCGCCCATGACAGTACGCATCACTGATGACACTTTCCCACCAAAAAGAGCAGCCCAATCAGACTCAGCGGCTCCCCGCAGTCTGATTCATTCAATCAATATCACCATGACCATCCACACCTCCCTCCCACATCACACGAGCCTTCCCATTGGCTAGATGACATTCTGCTTTAACATTTAAACCAGCCAGCATCCTCAGACCAGTACAGAGGTGCTAAATTCACTGCATATCGATTGCTGGTAAGTTTGCATCTGTTATTTATGCTGTTTATGCCCTTTTTTTGCCTATTTTTAACCCCCCTTTTTTGCCCCAATATGTTCACCTAAACATGTCAATAATTAATATGACTCTAGCACCATGTAACCGCTGTCCCAGGTGGTATTATTATTATTTTTATCTTTTCCCATGTGTTCATACTTTTCTGTATCCTCCACTCCTATAGCCTTGTCTTTAATGGTGGTATCTCTAATGCAAATCCTTATACCCCATGGCCATCTCTTACTAGCAAAACCACGGGTTCTTTGACACTAAGCACATACCTAGTCCCTTTTTTTCCCGTCCCTTCACGTTATAAGGACGGGAAAAATAGGGTCAATCATGACCTTCACATGTTTCCACCCTATATTGGGACACTCCTTCAGCGATATATATATATAATTTTTTTTTTCATTTTTTTTTATTGGCTCAAGTATTTAACACACAAATATTATCCCTATTTTTTCATCCTTTTTATCATCTGTACAAATTTAATTGCCAATTTTTTTTTGATGTTTGTTCTTTCATTGATATATTACCATCCTGTTTTACATTGTTATGGCTTTTGATCTAGCAAACGTATGAACTTAGTATATATAGTTATTGTCCCTATCTTTTATACTTATTGTTGTTATTATAATTTCATCAACTTTTATTGTCTGTACATATGCTGATACCCCTATGTATACGTCTGTATACTCCACTTAGCTCATGTGCCACCTATGGATTTACTCCCTACTTTTGTTACTGTAACTATTGTGGAACTTTCTCCTTGATCAGCGCACAACGTGTGCGCTGACACGGCGGAAATCCTCCACAAGCGTATATTTGAGGACACCCAGGCTAGGTGCTATGCACCCACAGAGGGCAATTCCCTCCGGCAGATGGCGCTGTGGAGTGCAGGCGAACACAGTCGCTGCACAGCCACAGATGCCAGACGGGAATTGTACAGATCCAGGACAAGGTTCAATCAGGCAGGGCTGGATAGCCCACAAGAAACAGAGCAAAGGTACAGAACCAATGTGTGTCCACCAAACTAGTCGCCACCCAGCGACGGTGAACACAGAGACAGAGACACAAGACTGAGCAAAACAGGGCACAAGGGTAGCAAAGGCACAGCAAATAATACAATCAGGAGATATGGAAAATAACAAACGCTAGCTAACCGCGAACACCGCACTCATTCGCAACAGTGCACGTGGTTATGCGCGGTCTCCACGTGATAAGCACAATAGAGACAAGCACGCCTACTTAGCCATTAACAGACAAACATGAAACAGAGGACGCGAGCGCTTGCTTAACGGTTACCTCACCGAGCCTCCAGCAAGCGTAGCAGACAAGACAGACACACGAAAACAGGGACAAGCGAGAGATAGGATCCACAGCACTAGCGAGAAGCGAGTGCGATCCAGGTACAGAGTAGCAGAACAGAAGGATCCACAGCACTAGCGAAAAGTGGCTAGTGCGATCCCAGAAGACAGAACAGAAGGATCCCCAGCGCTAGCGAAAAGTGGCTAGCGCGATCCCAGGAGACAGAACAGAAGGATCCCCAGCGCTAGCGAAAAGTAGCTAGCGCGATCCCAGGAGACAGAACAGAAGAGTTACCGTAGCTGGTAGCAACCACTGCACCAGCTACACTCCAAGAACAGAGATCAGAACCATTTCCTGTCGACCACCGTTGGGACAGGACAATGGCAACAGAACATACAAACAGATAATACAACCTGACTGGGCTAGAAGGGGAGCCTAAAGCAACCCCCAGGAATTAACTATACTAGATAGCAACGGCTGACACTCCAGCAGTGTCCATCAGGAACAGACCATGGAAGGGAAATGACCAGCCAAGCCTTCTGGGAAGCATAAAGCTCTTATAGTGCCAGTCATCAAAGAAGGCAGGTAGGGGATTTGCATAACGAATGTATGCAAATTACCCAGCAAGAGAACAGACCAGAACTTGCAATGGAAAGACAGGTCTCTGTTCCAGAGTCCTGCAGCATGCAAACCTAAACAATGGTCAAAAGGCTGCCTGCCTGCGCAGACAGCTGAGCGGATTCTCACAGTACCCCCCCTCTCTAGGGATGGATTCCAGACATCCCTCAAAACTGGTATCATCACACAACTCTAACTGAAGACTCATGAAGGTCGAGGCAGCCCGACAAGGCCCAATTCCAGAGTCAGTCCATCCGAAACCGACCTCATCGGAAGCAGAAGCCACCAAAACATGCCCATCAGCACTACAAGTCTCAGCGTAACACCCATCAGGACTGTGGACACCAGAGAATAAGCCATCGACACCCTCCAGACAATACCCACCACCTTCCAAGGAGCGTCCAAGAATACCAAACCTGCCGCAATACCTGTTCGAAGTGTCCCTTACAACACCAAAGCCATTGCTGATCGTATTCAGGGCACCAAGCAATACCTTTCCTGGAATCTCCCAGAACGCCTTGAAGCTCCGCAGAGATCCCAAGAAGCCAGAACGCTCACCAGGCTCACATGGAGAACCACCACGAACCCCTATGGAACCTATGATCATTCCAGACTCAAAATTAGCAGGACACCCATCAAGATCAGGACTTTCAGGGACCACTTCTGGGCATGCAAGCAGGCAGGCTATATCGGAACATGTCTCCACTGAGGAAGCATCTGAGTACGCTGGTAACCGAGGCACACTTGGGCTTTCTGGGTCACAGAGCACATCGGGGTACACTAGCACAGGAGAAACCTCAGGACATGTCGGGGAACTGCCAACCTCAGAGTCCGACACGACAAGACCAAAACCAGTACCGGGCAGAAAATCATCACGAGTAAAGGTAACAGGTACTGGTCTTTCAAAAGAAGACTCGGACTCAAATTCAGAATTTTCTGTAACTGTAATATCATCATTGACTACACACGAATGAAGCTCCACAAGAGCTGCAAAAGTAGTCAGCAAGGCAGCAATGCCTACTGAAGTGGGCAACACCTCAGAAGGACATGGGGGGCAGGAGACATCTCCTACAAGTTCTGCACCCTTTGGGAGGAACTCGGAGATCTCCAGGACATCAGACAAGACCTCAGGAACACCATTTCCCAAGTTTTCTAAGAAGGATTCTGAACTATCCATGTTACAGGGCAAAACTTGAAATTTATTTTGTGTGCAGGGCAGATGTCCCAGGAAAGGTTCCACCATAAACTGAGACTGAATGTTATCATCAGGACAGGGATACACAGGAATATCTAGTGAAACTAGCTCTGACTTTCTGAGTTTTGCCTCACTCCAGGCAGATTCCTCCATAGCAGTCAAACCAGACTGCAATTCCAAAATAGCAGAGAAACAGGTAACAATGGTTGCAATACCTAGACGAGCCTCTAGGGTCACTGCAGGAGATATTGCACAAGGCAATATTGACTCATCCAGAGTACTGGGTGGAGAGTCAATACTTTCTTCAGAATCAGACTCGCAAATGTCAATGCGAGTGGACATTATGGGCTTGATTCACAAAGCGGTGCAAACACTTTGCACGCCTGTGAAAACCCCTTTATCATGCCTAAACTCAGTTTAGGCATGATAAGAAGAAACTCGCGCGAATTTTCCACGCGCAAAGTTTTTGCGCGCGCAACCGCGCACGCGCGCGCGCAGCACCCCCCGCTTCGCGCGAAGCTCCCAATAAGCCCTATGGGACTTTGCGCGCGCACGTACGCGCATACGCGCGGAAACTTCGCGTGAGTTAGAGCACAAAGCGGTGATAACTTTGCTGGTGCAAAGGTTATCACGCCTAAAGTCTTTTAGGCATGATAACTGAGTTATCACCGCTTTGTGAATCGTGCCCTATGTCTTTATTCATGATACAGGGCAGGCTCAGAGACATCTTCTCTGGACAGAGCAAAGGTGCTTCAGTATCAGGTTCGCAAACCCAAGGCGCTGTCTCACTCTTGGACTCGGCTAACAATGTCGAATCCGAGGAGTCAGAACGCAAAATTTGCGAATCCAAGATCGCAGTCGATTGCGAAAGTGGACATTTCGAAGACAGGGATTCAGAGGTCTCCAGGCTGGATTGCTGGATCTCAGAAACGCCAGCTGACAATGTGCTTTTACAAACATCAACTGAATGAAGTACACGTTGTTCATTCAGAATCATTTTCCACATACAAATCAGCGGACTCACAAAGTCAAATTCACACCCCTTTCCTTTTCTTAAGGCAGAAGCAGAACTTATACATGCTCTCAAGACAGACTCACCTCTGGCAATGTAGTACTCACAAAACGACTTTGAATCGTTCTCCAATTCGTACACCAGCGATTCGAGCTGCTTTTTCTGGAACGGGGGCTCCCATTCACACCAGACTAGGTCTGAGCATACATACTGAACAATATTAGAAGAAGGAGTTGTGACAACAACATGAGAAACTTTATTAATCACATTACCCTTACTCTTGAAACTGCATAGTTTGGGAATGTTCCCCATAGCAAGATCATAGATGGAGGATCTTAAAGTAGTACTGGGAGAAGAAGATCTGTTTTTACAAGACAAGAGATCCCACATATCATTGACAAAACTGACACACCCATGCCGATCACAATCGGCAGGAACATCTGAGAAACAGGCATCAGATCGCACAGATTCAACCTCCAAACAAACAGAAGAAACTTCATCAGAATTCACACAGGTGTCCACAAACGAGGCACACTCATTTATCTCAGGTCGCACAGTGCTTAAACTCACTTGCTTTACCCCAGGAAGACAGGAAGGATCATGTGACAATGGTGTCTCTTTATTGAAAGTAATTGGTTGGTGTGTGTGAAATTCGTCCAAAATGGTTTCCCACACATAAATCACCAGATCCACAATACATTCGTCACATTCACCAGAATCAATCAAAAGGTACATAGAGTCGAGACAATCGTTCAGGACATCCGCGCTTTTTGCGATGTAAAAATCGCAAAAGGCTTTCCAATCCAAATCAAATTCCTCCACCAAGGCCCCGATTTCCCATGAGGCAAATGGCGGTTCGAACAACCCAGTATCTAAATAATCTCCATATGGGTGGAGATCAGGAACGAGTACAGATTTTTTAACTGCTTTAATATAGTGTGCGATCCTACCTATAATAGGATCCACATATGCTTTTGTCACAGGCAATGACATCTGAAGCAAATCAAAGGTTCCCTCTGGCCTGGGAATTTTGGTTTGGCTGGTCATTCTGTAACGATTGTGGAACATTCTCCGTGATCAGCACACAACGCGTGCGCTGACACGGCGGAAATCCTCCACAAGCGTATATTTGAGGACACCCAGGCTAGGTGCTATGCACCCGCAGAGGGCAATTCCCTCCGGCAGATGGCGCTGTGGAGTGCAGGCGAACACAGTCGCTGCACAGCCACAGATGCCAGACGGGAATTGTACAGATCCAGGACAAGGTACGATCAGGCAGGGCTGGATAGCCCACAAGAAACAGAGCAAAGGTACAGAACCAATGTGTGTCCACCAAACTAGTCGCCACCCAGCGACGGTGAACACACAACGGCGGAAACAAAGTGGGAATGCAATCGCAAGAATGCCGATTGCCGACAGAGACACAAGACTGAGCAAAACAGGGCACAAGGGTAGCAAAGGCACAGCAAATAATACAATGAGGAGATACGGAAAATAACAAACGCTAGCTAACCGCGAACACCGCACTCATTCGCAACAGTGCACGCGGTTATGCGCGGCCTCCACGTGATAAGCACAATAGAGACAAGCACGCCAACCTAACCATTAACAGACAAACATGAAACAGAGGACGCGAGCGCTTGCTTAACGGTTACCTCACCGAGCCTCCAGCAAGCGTAGCAGACAAGACAGATACACGAAAACAGGGACAAGCGAGAGATAGGATCCACAGCACTAGCGAGAAGCGAGTGCGATCCAGGTACAGAGTAGCAGAACAGAAGGATCCACAGCGCTAGCGAAAAGTGGCTAGCGCGATCCCAGGACACAGAACAGAAGGATCCCCAGCGCTAGCGAAAAGTAGCTAGCGTGATCCCAGGAGACAGAACAGAAGAGTTACCGTAGCTGGTAGCAACCGCTGCACCAGCTACACTCCAAGAACAGAGATCAGAACCATTTCCTGTCGACCACCGTTGGGACAGGACAATGGCAACAGAACATACAAACAGATAATACAACCTGACTGGGCTAGAAGGGGAGCCTAAAGCAACCCCCAGGAATTAACTATACTAGATAGCAACGGCTGACACTCCAGCAGTGTCCATCAGTAGTGTTGGGAGAACACCTGGATGTTCGGGTTCGGGCCGAACAGGCCGAACATGGGTCAGATGTTCGGCATGTTCGGCCCGAACGCCGAACTCAATGGAAGTCAATGGGACCCCCGAACATGCCCATTTTGGGGGCCCTATGGGGTCGCAGGCATAAGGGGGGAGCATGCCCCGATCGCGGGGGGGGGGGGGGGGGGGGGGTCAGAAATTCCCCCCACCCCCTCCGCTAGCGCTCCCCCCTCTGCCCGCTTCCCCATACAAAAGTTTAAGGCAAGTTAAATAGTACTTGGTGGCTGGCACTGGCAGTGGAGTGAGGAGGAGGAGGAGTCCGAGTAGCAGAGTGACGTGTTGAGGCCGGGCAGCGGGCGGTTCAGCGGTAGTACCCTTGTGGTACTTCCGCCCTTTCTCTGACCTCACGTCCTCTACGTGATGACGCATACGAGGGTACGCGTGACGCGTACCCTCGTATGCAGAGGACGTGAGGTCAGAGAAATTCCCCAGCAAGAGAACAGACCAGAACTTGCAATGGAAAGACAGGTCTCTGTTCCAGAGTCCTGCAGCATGCAAACCTAAACAATGGTCAAAAGGCTGCCTGCCTGCGCAGGCAGCTGAGCGGATTCTCACAGTTACATAACCATTATCCTGATTTTTGATATATGATCATTGCTATATCATCGTTTTGTGATTTATTTATTTTGTATGTTTGTTATTTGCGGCAATCTTATAGCAATACCCTCTGTCCTTTGTTCACAGTGTTTGTTGTCCCCGTTTTATTGCCTGAAGAAGTGGGTCTGTTCCCACGAAACGCGTTGCAGATTTTGGGGTACTATTGAATAAATGTATTCGTTTGATTTGATGACAGACCTTGGTGTCTAATTATTGAGGGGAAGTCCACCACTTTCCCTCCCGGCAATTTTTAACAATTTTATATTAATTTTATTCTGCTGGCGCCTCTGATCACCTACCAGTATACTTGAGTCCACCCTACGTGGAGGGGTGACCCTACCCCATTTTTTCTGATCTACAGAGAGCGACTTCTTAATCCTGAGTGAGGACAGGTCTAATCTCTTTTTGTACATAGAAAGGACCAGAAAAAGTTCATGCAAAGTCTTTATAGGACAAAAATTATCAAAAATACTTTATTGACACAAATTCATAAAATCCAGGAATTGCTATATCCCTGTTTTGGAAGATTTTTGTATATTCATAAGGAGCCCTTTTTATTGAGAGTATTCCTGGATTTTATGAATTTGTGTCAATAAAGTATTTTTGATAATTTTTGTCCTATAAAGACTTTGCATGAACTTTTTATGGTCCTTTCTATGTACAAAAAGTGTTCTGGTGGGTCAAGTGGATGACTCCAGAAAAGGATTAAAGAGGTTTTTTTTCCTTCCCTATTTAAAAGGAGCAAATCCCAATTATATCATACTGACAGGTCTAATCTCCTCACCTGCCTATACAGTGGTTGCCTGAGCGGTAACCCATGTTTGTGAGTATAACCATCTCACTTATTGATCTCCCTTCGTATCTCTGACATACTACACCATATTGGGCTCTCAATTTCTCTTTTTTCTACTAATATATGGAAAGGTTTTATTTAAATTGATATATATACTTTTTCCTTTTTTCTTCTGTGGCTATATCTTGAAGTTTTGGGTCTTGGACCCAAAGGAAGCATGATTTGAGAATTATATTGACCTGTAGTGTGACTAAAACTTATAAATAGTATGTAGAAGAAAAGGAGGTCCGGGCACCAGATACATTTTGCAAGAGGCCTTCCATCAATTTATTGCATCCCCACCATTTACAGATACAGACAATAAACTGGCCTCTGAGGAAGCAAGCACAGCTTGTGAAACGAAATGGCTGTCAGGCAGTGGCGGACATACGGCCGTGCAGGCCGTGCCGCCGCACGAGGGCCCCTGAAGTTCCGCTGCTTCAGGGGCCCATTAAGTATTGCAGGGTTTTTTTTTTAATTTTACCTTTTATTTTAACCTGGGGGGCCCCGACTCCTGTCCTCCCCCCTCACATCGCCCCCCCCCCTCCCCCTCATGCGATGCGGCGGGAGAGCAGAAAATCCAGGAAGTCTCCGCCGGGGCTGCAGCAGACACTAGAGGCTGCTGCCGCTTGGTCTCCCGTGTCTCCAACTTTGTACACTGCTCGCTACTTCCTGGTTTAGTAGCGAGCAGTGTACAAAGTTGGAGACACGGGAGACCAAGCGGCAGCAGCCTCTAGTGTCTGCTGCAGCCCCGGCGGAGACTTCCTGGATTTTCTGCTCTCCCGCCCGCCGCCGCGCATACCGGGAGGGGGGCCCCGAGGTGAGTGAGGGAGGATAGGAGTCGGGCCCCCCACCCGGATAGCTACACACCCATCCACCCGGCTACCTTACCCACCCGGCTAACTACCCACCCGGATACCCACACACTCACCCGGCTACCTACCCACCCGGATACCCACACACCCACCCGGCTACCTAACCACCCACCCAGCTACCTACCCGGCTACCTAACCACCCTGCCGGCTACCTACCCACCCGGATACCCACACACCCACCCGGCTACCTACCCGGCTACCTAACCACCCACCCGACTACCTACCCACCCGGCTACCCACCCACCCGGCTACCTAACCACCCACACATCTACGCACTCACCCGGCTACCTACCCACCCGGCTACCTAACCACCCACCCGTCTACCCACCCGGCTACCTACCCACCCAGCTACCTAACCACCCTGCCGGCTACCTACCCACCCACCCGGATACCTACCCACCCACCCGGCTACCTACCCACCCAGCTACCTACCCGGCTACCTAACCACCCACCCGGCTACCCACCCGGCTACCTAACCACCCACACATCTACCCACCCACCCGGCTACCTAACCACCCACCCGGCTACCTACCCACCCGGCTACCTAACCACCCACCCGTCTACCTACCCACCCAGCTACCTAACCACCCTGCCGGCTACCTACCCACCCGGCTACCTACCTACCCACCCGGCTACCTACCCACCCGGCTACCTACCCACCTGGCTACCCACCCACCCGGCTACCCAACCACTCACCCGGCTACCTAACCACCCACCCGGCTACCTACCCGGCTACCTAACCACCCACCCGGCTACCTACACACCCACCCGGCTACCTACCCACCCACCAGGCTACCTACCTACCTACCCACCCGCCTACCTACCAACCCACCAGGCTACCTACCTAAAGACCCACCAGGCTACCTACCCACCCACCCAGCTACCTAACCACCCACCTACCCACCCACCAGGCTACCTACCCACCAGGCTACCCACCCACCCGGCTACCCAGCCACCCACCAGGCTACTTACCCACCCGGCTAAGGGCTGCCTACCTACCTACCCACCAGGCTACCTATCCACCCAACCACCCATGGGAGCTGCGCGCTGGATGGAGGCTGGGACAGGAGGTCTGCTGCTGCAGGTGAGTAAATGGTTTTTTTTATTATTTATTTTAGCAGGTGTATGTTCTGGGCAGGTCTGCCACATGATTGCGTGTATGTTCTGGGCAGGTCTGCCACATGATTGCATGTATGTTCTGGGCAAATTTGCTACATGATTGCATGTGTTTTCTGGGCAAATCTGCCGACATGATTGCACGTATTTTCTGGGCATATCTGCCGACATGATTGCACGTATTTTCTGGGCATATCTGCCGACATGATTGCACGTATTTTCTGGGCATATCTGCCGACATGATTGCACGTATTTTCTGGGCATATCTGCCGACATGATTGCACGTATTTTCTGGGCATATCTGCCGACATGATTGCACGTATTTTCTGGGCATATCTGCCGACATGATTGCACGTATTTTCTGGGCATATCTGCCGACATGATTGCACGTATTTTCTGGGCATATCTGCCGACATGATTGCACGTATTTTCTGGGCATATCTGCCGACATGATTGCACGTATTTTCTGGGCATATCTGCCGACATGATTGCACGTATTTTCTGGGCATATCTGCCGACATGATTGCACGTATTTTCTGGGCATATCTGCCGACATGATTGCACGTATTTTCTGGGCATATCTGCTCACATTATGTGTATTTTCATGAGAAAACCTGCACAATTATGTGAATTTTCTGGGGAAAGGGTCACCAAAACCTGGGCCCACTGTCTTTGCGTTGCACTTTTCAAGGGAACCTGAGGTGAGAATAATATTGAGGCTGCCATATTTCTCTCCTTTTAAGCAATACCAGTTGCCTGGTTGCCGTTCTGGTCCTCTGCCTCTTATTCTTTCAACCATAGACCCTGAACAAGCATGCAGCAGGTCAGGGGTTTCTGACAATATTGTCAGAACTGAGAAGATTAAGCTGCATGCTTGTTGCTGGTGTAATTCAGTTTATTACTGCAGCCAAATAGATCAGCAGGGCCGCCAGGCAACTAGTATTGTTTAAAAGGAAATAAATATGGCAGCCTCCATATCACTCTCACCCCGGGATCACTTTAAATTACAGTTAGCTCCGCCCTTATCCGGTCATTGCCACGCCCATTTTTTGCCGCGGCGCTACGCGACGCAGGTTCTATCCACACCCATTTTTTGCTGCGGCGTGCTTCGCGCGCCGTAGGTTATAGCCACGCCCATTTTTTGCCGCGGCGCGCTTCGCGCGCCGCAGGTCAGGGGGGCCCACAATTGATATTTTGCACAGGGGCCCACTGCTGCCTGTGTCCGCCACTGCTGTCAGGTGAGTGTACTGTCTGTATCTGTGAAATGTGGGGATGCAATAAATTGGTGGAAGGCGTCTTGCAAAACGTATCTGGTGCCCGGACCTCCTTTTCTTCTACATACTACATGGTTGGCTGATTTCTCCAGAGGCACAGTGAGTTACCACCATCCCCCCGAAGGTTTGCCAGGGGTCATCTAGTGCCGATCAACTGTTTACTCTACACTGCTATTAGGCTTGTAATTAGTGACGGGCGCACTTTATTGGCGCCAATATTGGAGCCATCACTCTGATCTTTAGCTCCCTCCATAGATTCTCAATTGGATTCAAGTCAGGATTCTGGCAGGGCCACTCCAAAACATTAATGTTGTTGTCTGCTAACCATTTCTTCACCACTTTTGCTGTGTGTTTTGGGTCATAGTCATGCTGAAATGTTCTTTGGTGGCCAAGTTTCTCTGCAGACTGCCTGATGCAGTATGACCACGGCCATGGCCCATATGCAATTACATTTTTCTCCTGAGTTTTCTCCTAGGAGATAATTTTTCATCTTCTATTAAAAATAACTTTTCAGCATTTTTTAAAGGGAACCTAAACTGAGAGGGATATGGATGTTCCTTTTAAACAATACCCGTTGCTTGGCAGTCCTGCTGATCTCTTTGACAGCAATAGTGGCTGAATAACACACCTGAAACAAGCATGCAGTTAATCCAGTCTGACTTTGGTCAGAGCACCTGATCTGCATGCTTGTTGAGGGCAGGGGCTGTGGCTAAAAGTATCAGAGACACGGGATCAGCAGGAAAATCAGGCAACTGGCATTATTTTAAAAGTGAAAATCCATATCCTTCTCAGTTTTGGTTCCCTTTCAGTGAAATACTATCAAAAAGTACTTGAAAAAGTACTATCAAAATTGTTTTGAGTGTTTTCTTGCTTGTTGGTGGTCTAAATGTCATTTTATTGACAAGTTTCAAAATATCACTTAGGAGAAAACTCAGGAGACAAAGTTAATTGCATATGGGCCCAGAAGTCTTCTTTGTCCAGATGAGCATTTGCAAAGGCCAAGCGAGCTTTTGTGTGCCTTATCTGGAGAAGCGGTGTCGTCCTGGTTCTGCATCAGTAGAACCCAGCAGTGTGCAGTGTCCGTTGGATTGTCTGCATTGAGACATTGCCACCAGCAGATTTGCCAGGATGGCCTTGGTGGTGATCCTTTGATTTTTTTTATCACCTCTCTCACTATCCTCCTGGCCAGCACAGTTGTTACTTTTGGCTTCTGACCACGTCCTCTGAGATTTTCCACAGTGCAGAACTCTGCTGCTCCATGCTCTGCGTACTACTCCGGGTCATTTCGGCCCGGAAGTAGTAGAAGGCCCAGAGAGGTTCGCCCGGCGAACAGTTCGGGCCATCTCTACTAACGGGGCTCTGGTAAAAAGTCCTTTAACAGCAGATGTGGCAGAGAGGTCGTCCCTCAGAACACTTTGAGGAACCACTGCTGCCTTGCAAAGATGAGTTCCTCAAAGGCTAAGGGATAAAACCCTGACAGAAAATAAGGCATAAATAAACACCATGAGGCAAGTTGCCATGATCTAACGTGTATTCACAAATTTAACTTCAATACACCTGAATACCCGCATACCCATCACATGTAATTGCACTCGCCCATATGATACCCAATAGTCATGCCTGCAAGCCTATAGAACACCAAAATGTCTCTCACCAGCGCTGGTGTTCTTTATATCGCAATAGTTTCATGTATGACTCCGATAAAAAGGTCCAATCAAAAATAGTGTTGTAGCATAATGCACTCAAATAACATATTGTTCACTGGCCAGTCGCAGCAATACTTGCATTGGGGATGATGATAGTGTCCATAAAAGCACCATGCCACTGCATAGTAAGCCTGGAAAGAAATGAATTGTAAGCCACTCTTGTCACAGTGTGTGCCACTCTGACACTGTATCTTACCGACCTTGGTTGTGACACGAAGCGAGGTCTGAGCACGTGGGCATCCCCACTTACTCTCCAAGTCCCTCTTGCTCCTCCATTAACTTGCACATACACTTCCGTAGCCGTTTCTGTGTAAGTCCTGCTGCACAGCTCGTCTCGGCTTTCGCGGGCTTCTCCTCAAAAGCTTCTTAGGTGGCCTGGTTACTACAGTCGACGCGTTTCACTCGCTGGACGCAAGGTTTTTTTTAGACAAAATAGGCTTTTTGATTGTGAGCGCCCTCTTGTGGGCTTATATAGTCCACTTTCATGCATATTCAATTCTGTGTGCTCACACCATCTTGTGGGAATCTTTAGAAGCTTTCCTTTATACTTGTTTTCCATTCAACACTAGGGATGATCACCGGGTTAAATCCGGATGAATTCTGAATAGGTTTTATTTGGAATTCATCCAGGTAATTAGCACACCTGAGCGGGGGGGGGGGAGCACGGGAGGGTTAAACTTACCCAGGAGTCTTCTGCTTTGATCCGTCCCACGGCGCGTCCAACTCTGCATTCCGGGCTGAAGGAGGAAGTGTGGTAGTCACGTGACTGTGAATTGGAATGCAGCATGGGATGGATCAAAGCAGAGGGCTCCTGGGAAAGTTTAACCCTCCCGTGCTAATTACCTGGATGAATTCTGAATAAAACCTATCCAGAACTCATCCGGATTTAACCCGGTGATCATCTCTATTCAACACATCTCTGTTGTTCATACTAGTTTTGTGCTATTCTAGCACCATCTAGTGTAACTTTTAGAAATTAGATTCAATTTTCCCAATAAATTGTTTATTTTTGAATATCAATTGAATATTTTTCTCACCTAAAAAGTTTTAAATCTACCGTATTTTTCGGACTATAAGATGCACCATTTTCTCCCCCAAAGGTCTTATAGTCCAAATGTCCCCCCCAAGTCCTCTGTCGCATGCATAACCAAGCAGCTCTGACAACCCACAGGCTGTCACAGCACGGGGAGCCACTCACCATTGCTGAGAAATCGGGGACATCGGGAAAGCGTGTGCTATCAGATTTCTCTGCCATCCCCTGCACCAGTACTCGGAGGGTGCTGTAGTTCCTGATTACGGAGGCCCCCTGAGTGACCCCAGTGGACCACATGTGCCATCAAATTACACAGGGGGCCTCAGTAATCAGGAAGTACTGCACCCTCCGACTACTGGTGCAGGGGATGGCAGAGAAATCTGATAGCATGCGCTTTCCCGATGTCCCCGATTTCTCAGCAATGTTGGCAGCGGCATTTGGACATGGCATAGCGGCTGTCTGGGAAAAGTTTGGAGAAGGGCTTTTGAGTGGAGCCCTGTGTTGCTACTGCCTCAGCGCTGCATGTACTGGTGCTGGGGATGGCAGGACAATCTGATGTCACTTGCTTAGCCAGTCTCTTGGCAATTGTAACGATTGGTGTAGCAACCCAGATGTCTGATTATGTGGTGACCTGCAGAATCACCAGTAATACAGACGCTATACCTGATTATGTGATGATCTGCAGAATCACCAATAATGCAAGTATAGCTAGCAGGATAGCAAGGTGTATAGTGCTTGGTGCAACAGTAACTGAATAGATTGACTAGACCTCACCAGAAGAGCTGGTGGGCACTATTGATACACAAAAGCTGAAAAGTTTGACTAGACCTCACCAGTGGAGCTGGTGGGCACTTTCAGCAAACACCTCACCAGCGACAAGGGCTCACTGGTGAGTAGTGTTGGGCGAACAGTGTTCGCCACTGTTCGGGTTCTGCAGAACATCACCCAGTTCGGGTGATGTTCGAGTTCGGCCGAACACCTGACGGTGCTCGGCCAAACCGTTCGGCCGCATGGCCGAACTAAGAGCGCATGGCCGAACGTTCCCCGAACGTTCGGCTAGCGCTGTGATTGGCCGAACGGGTCACGTGGTTCGGGCCCGAACGCGCTCTGATTGGCCGAACGGTCACGTGGTTCGGGTAAATAAATACCCGAACCACGTCATATCTCCGCCATTTCTCTGTGGGTTTAGCTTTGGGTAGGCAGGCAGGGTAGTTCGCTCTCCGGCCACGCTAGCCAGGGTCCCCCCCAGTCATTGTGTGTCGCTGCTGGGAACAGTAGTACACCGCTCGCTCAGCCACACTATATATAGCATTGTTTACTGCCACTGTGTACCTCGCTCAGCCACGCTATATATAGCATTGTGTTTACTGACACTCTGTGTACACGGCTCAGCCAGACTATATAGCATTGTGTGTACTGCCACTGTGTACCTCGCTCAGCCACGCTATATATAGCATTGTGTTTACTGCCACTCTGTGTACACCGCTCAGCCAGACTATATAGCATTGTTTACTGCCACTGTGTACCTCGCTCAGCCACGCTATATATAGCATTGTGTTTACTGACACTCTGTGTACACGGCTCAGCCAGACTACATAGTATTGTGTGTACTTCCACTCTGTGTACACCGCTCAGCCAGACTATATAGCATTGTGTGTACTGCCACTGTGTACCTCGCTCAGCCACGCTATATATAGCATTGTTTACTGACACTCTGTGTACACGGCTCAGCCAGACTATATAGCATTGTGTGTACTGCCACTCTGTGTACACGGCTCAGCCAGACTATATAGCATTGTGTGTACTGCTACTGTGTACCTTGCTCAGCCACGCTATATATAGCATTGTTTACTGACACTCTGTGTACACCGCTCAGCCAGACTATATATCATTGTGTGTACTGCCACTCTGTGTACACCGCTCAGCCAGACTATATAGCATTGTTTACTGACACTCTGTGTACACGGCTCAGCCAGACTATATAGCATTGTTTGCACTTCCACTCTGTGTACACCGCTCAGCCAGACTATATAGCATTGTGTGTACTGCCACTGTGTACCTCGCTCAGCCACGCTATATATAGCATTGTTTACTGACACTCTGTGTACACCGCTCAGCCAGACTATATATCATTGTGTGTACTGCCACTCTGTGTACACCGCTCAGCCAGACTATATATCATTGTGTGTACTGCCACTCTGTGTACACCGCTCAGCCAGACTATGTAGCATTGTTTACTGACACTCTGTGTACACGGCTCAGCCAGACTATATAGCATTGTGTGTACTGCCACTCTGTGTACACAGCTCAGCCAGACTATATAGCATTGTGTGTACTGCCACTGTGTACCTCGCTCAGCCACGCTATATATAGCATTGTTTACTGACACTCTGTGTACACCGCTCAGCCAGACTATATATCATTGTGTGTACTGCCACTCTGTGTACACCGCTCAGCCAGACTATATAGCATTGTTTACTGACACTCTGTGTACACGGCTCAGCCAGACTATATAGCATTGTGTGTACTTCCACTCTGTGTACACCGCTCAGCCAGACTATATAGCATTGTGTGTACTGCCACTGTGTACCTCGCTCAGCCACGCTATATATAGCATTGTTTACTGACACTCTGTGTACACCGCTCAGCCAGACTATATATCATTGTGTGTACTGCCACTGTGTACCTCGCTCAGTCACGCTATATATAGCATTGTTTACTGACACTCTGTGTACACCGCTCAGCCAGACTATATATCATTGTGTGCAGTGGTGCTCAAATACCCCTTTTAAAAATTCGAATTTGGTCGAATTCGAATAGTAAATTATTCGAGGTCAGTCGAATATTCGAGTCGAATATTTTTTACTATTCGATTCGACCTCGGACTTCGAGCTCACTATTCGAGTCGGTATTCGAGCTCACTATTCGAGCTGACTATTCGAATTGGCCCAAAATAGCTTCCAACACTTGTTTTGAGGGTGAATGATGCAAGAAACATCTTTTTTTCCAAGTAACAACAGCAAGTGATTATGTGGGGATGTTCCTTTAAAAAAAAATGTGGAAAGAGAAGTTGTGTCCTTAATTTGGTTCAGTAGTGTAGTGTTACTGTATATACTTGTTCTTCTTCTTCTTTATCTTTCTTAATCTTCTTCTAGATCTTCTTCTTCTTCTTCTTCTTCTTCTTCATCATCTTCTTCTTCTTCTTCATCTTCATCTTCTTCATCTTCTTCTTCATCTTCTTCTTCTTCTTCTTCATCTTCTTCTTCTTCTTCATCTTCTTCATCTTCTTCATCTTCATCTTCTTCATCTTCATCTTCTTCATCTTCATCTTCTTCTTCATCTTCTTCATCTTCTTCATCTTCTTCATCTTCTTCTTCTTCTTCTTCATCTTCTTCTTCTTCTTCTTCATCTTCTTCATCTTCTTCTTCTTCTTCTTCATCTTCTTCATCATCTTCTTCTTCTTCTTCATCTTCATCTTCTTCATCTTCTTCTTCATCTTCTTCATCTTCTTCTTCATCTTCTTCTTCTTCATCTTCTTCTTCTTCATCTTCTTCTTCTTCTTCTTCATCTTCTTCATCATCTTCTTCTTCTTCTTCATCTTCATCTTCTTCATCTTCTTCTTCATCTTCTTCTTCTTCATCTTCTTCTTCTTCTTCATCTTCATCTTCTTCATCTTCATCTTCTTCTTCTTCATCTTCTTCTTCATCTTCTTCTTCATCTTCTCCTTCTCCTTCTTTTTCAATATCGTCTTCTTCTTCTTCTTCACGTATTTCTCTTTTCAAATTTTTTTTTAAAGAAATGCAGCTATTTTTGAGCGTAACAAATAGCTGGTGGGCGCACGCATGTTGGAAGCGCCATTGTATGTGCTCCCTGGCAGTGGAAACACAAAGACAGCAGGAGGTAAATTCAGCAGCAGGAGGAGGAGGATGAGTGTGTGGCAGCAGGCAGTCAATGAGGCAGGCAGCTCGCCGTGACATAATAGCCCTGGTACCTAGCGGTGATACCAGGGCTGTAAATAAACACAACAGGAGGTCCCAGACAGCGGTCGTGCAGCCCACATTGTGTCCAATACACAACTGGGACAACACAGTTTTCAACCCGGGCACCTCAGAAAAATTAAACCTTTTTTTTTTTTTATTGGTTTTTTTTGGTTTTGGTTTTACAACCAATATAGCTATTGTTTTGACGTAATAGCTGGTGGCAGAGTGGCAGCAGAAGGTAATTCTGTGTACCCTGGCAGTGGGAAACACAGACAGACAGCAGCAGCAGGAGGAATGGAGGAGCAGTGTGAGCAGCTATTGTTGTGACGTAATAGCTGGTGGCAGAGTGGCAGCAGACGGTAATTCTGTGTACCCTGGCAGTGGGAAACACAGACAGACAGCAGCAGCAGGAGGAATGGAGGAGCAGTGTGAGTGTGGCAGCAGGTAGGCAGCGTGACATAATAGCCCTGGTACCTAGCGGTGATACCAGGGCTGTAAATAAACACAACAGGAGGTCCCAGACAGCGGTCGTGCAGCCCACATTGTGTCCAATACACAACTGGGACAACACAGTTTTCAACCCGGGCACCTCAGAAAAATTAAACCTTTTTTTTTTTTTATTGGTTTTTTTTGGTTTTGGTTTTACAACCAATATAGCTATTGTTTTGACGTAATAGCTGGTGGCAGAGTGGCAGCAGAAGGTAATTCTGTGTACCCTGGCAGTGGGAAACACAGACAGACAGCAGCAGCAGGAGGAATGGAGGAGCAGTGTGAGCAGCTATTGTTGTGACGTAATAGCTGGTGGCAGAGTGGCAGCAGACGGTAATTCTGTGTACCCTGGCAGTGGGAAACACAGACAGACAGCAGCAGCAGGAGGAATGGAGGAGCAGTGTGAGTGTGGCAGCAGGTAGGCAGCGTGACATAATAGCCCTGGTACCTAGCGGTGATACCAGGGCTGTAAATAAACACAACAGGAGGTCCCAGACAGCGGTCGTGCAGCCCACATTGTGTCCAATACACAACTGGGACAACACAGTTTTCAACCCGGGCACCTCAGAAAAATTAAACCTTTTTTTTTTTTTATTGGTTTTTTTTGGTTTTGGTTTTACAACCAATATAGCTATTGTTTTGACGTAATAGCTGGTGGCAGAGTGGCAGCAGAAGGTAATTCTGTGTACCCTGGCAGTGGGAAACACAGACAGACAGCAGAAGGGCAGTACACAGCAGCAGCCCACTGTAGGTGTGAAATGTGTGGCTGCAGGCGACGTAATAGTCAAAGTGAACCAGGCTGGCTTAGTGAGCAGGAGCCAGGAGGTGGTAAAGGGTGGTAAGGCACATTAACGATGGTACTAAGTTCCGGCAGCCAGTTCATGTCCCCCTCTCGCCGACAACAGGGGCCAGGAACTCGCCTTCCACCCACGCCTGGTTCATCTTGAGAAACGTCAGTCTGTCCACAGACTTGTGAGACAGACGTGAGCGTTTCTCGGTGACCACGCCACCAGCTGCACTGAAGCAGCGCTCGGACAGCACGCTGGAAGGGGGGCAGGACAGCACTTCCAGGGCGTACTGCGCCAGCTCGCTCCAGATCTCCATGCGCTTGACCCAATACTCCATGGGATCAACAGGGGCATCGCTGTCAAGCCCGCTGTAGGACCCCATGTAGTCAGCCACCATGCGGGTCAGGCGCTGGCTGTGACCGGAGGAGGATGCTGCTGCATGCATCTCCTCTCTAGTCACTGCTGCCGGAGCCTCTACAGTCCTGTAGAGCTCGTGGCTGAGAGACAGCAGGTCTGTGGGGCGCTTGCTGCTGCTGGATGCAGGCACCTGCTGCTGCCTCTGTGCTGGCTGCTGGACAGTGGGGGTGGAAGGCTGGGGGAAGGCTTCCTCCAAGCGCTCAACAAGGGCCTGCTGCAAGCTCCTTATTTGTTGCGCTGGGTCTCCTCCTGCAGGCGGCAGGAACTGGCTCAACTTCCCCTTGAGGCGTGGGTCCAACATCATGCTGATCCAGATGTCCTCCCTCTGCTTCATCTGGATCACCCTGGGGTCCCTGCGCAGGCACGTCAGCATGTGCGCTGCCATTGGGAAGAGGCGGGCCACGTCTGCTGGCACATCGACGTCAGTGCTGTCCTCCTCATCCTCCTCCTCTGCTGCCTCATCCTCTCTCCACCCCCGCACCAACTCAGCTGCACTGCGCTGATCCCCCTCATCAGCAGCCAGGTCAGGGACCTCCACCAAGTCCTCCTCCTCCTCCCCCTCAGAGGTGGACTGTGCAGCTGCTTGCCGCTCCTGCTGGTCCAAGGCTGCCGCTCCCTGTGCCAGCAAAGCATCGAGTGCCCTGTTCAGCAGAGAAACCAGGGGCACCCACTCGCAGACCATAGCATGGTCCCTGCTCACCATGTTTGTGGCCTGCAGGAAGGGAGCCAGCACTAAGCACACCTGCTGCATGTGCCTCCAGTCATCATCGGGGACGATGGACGGGATGTTGCTGGTCTTGTCCCTTCTCTGAGCTGCGGAAACAGTGGCCAGGGCAAGGTAGTGGTTGACAGCGTGCTTCTGTTCAACCAGACGCTCCAACATCGCCAGGGTGGAGTTCCAGCGAGTCGGAACGTCAATGATCAGCCGATGGCGTGGCAGATCCAGCTCCTTTTGCACGTCTTCCAGGCTCGCACAGGCTGCAGCCGAGCGCCGGAAGTGACGCACAACGTTCCTTGCCGTTTCCAGCAGCTCGTCCATCCCCTGGTAGGTGCGCAGGAACTTCTGCACCACCAGGTTCAGCACGTGGGCAAGACAGGGGATGTGGGTCAGGTTTCCCCTGTCTATGGCAGCAACCAGATTGGCCCCATTGTCGGACACCACCTCTCCGACTCTGAGGCCTCTGGGGGTCAGCCAAATCCGCTCCTGCTCCTGGAGTTTGGCCAACACGTGGGCTGCCGTCAGCTTGGTCTTGCCAAGGCTGACCAAGTGCAGCAGCGCTTGGCAGTGGCGGGCCTTCACACTGCTGCTGAGGCGGGGGGTTTGGCCAGGTGTGGCGGAGGATGGCAGAGGATCGGAGGAACCCGCTGCAGTTCCCCTGACCCTGCGGGGTGGCACCACCCACTGTGTTGCTGCTGCTGCTGTGCCCGCTGCTGCTCTCCCATCCTCACCCCCTTCCACCAAGCTGACCCAGTGGACAGTGAAGGACAGGTAGCGGCCTGTCCCGAAGCGGCTGCTCCAGGAGTCCATGGTGACGTGGACCCTTTCACCAACCGCGTGCTCCAGCCCTCGCTCCACATTGGCCATCACAAAGCGGTGCAGTGCAGGAATGGCCTTGCGGGCGAAGAAGTGTCTGCTGGGGAGCTGCCAGTCTGGGGCTGCACAAGCAAGCAGCGCCCGCATGTCGCTCCCCTCCTGCACGAGCGTGTACGGCAGGAGTTGGGAGCACATGGCCCGTGCCAGCAAGCCGTTCAGCTGCCGCACGCGACGGCTGCTGGGAGGCAGAGCCCTAACCACCCCCTGGAAGGACTCGCTCAAAAGGCTCTGGCGTGCCTTTTTGCTGGCACGGGAATCAGCAGACGGAGCAGAGGAGGCCACTGAGGACTGGCTGCCAGAACAGGCCTCAGTGTCGGCGGCAGGAGTTGCAGAGGGGGGAGGAGCAGGGCGTTTCCGCACTCCTGCTGGTGCTGCTGGAGGAGCAGGAGGGCGGGTGGCTGCTGTTGCTGCTGCTGCTGCTGAAGGCTGTGCAGTGATGGGATTGGTGCCACTGCCAGCACCAGATGCCTTCAGCCTCTGGAACTCCTCATGCTGGTGGAAGTGTTTCGCAGAAAGGTGGTTGATCAGCGAGCTGGTGCTGAACTTCAAGGGGTCTGCACCTCTGCTCAACTTCCGCTGACAGTGGTTGCAAGTGGCGTACTTGCTGTACACTGTGGGCATGGTGAAAAACCGCCAGATTGGTGACAAAAACATCCCCCTACGGCATGGAAGCGCTGCTGCCTGTTTCCCTGTGGTGGTTAGGGGGGGGGGGGGGTCTTGGGTGCGGCTGGTGGTGGTACTGGCTGATGCTGCTGCTGCTGCTGCTGAGCCTGAGACACCAGCAGGCTGTGGGACGCTGCCAATGCTTGCAATGATGCGCCTCCTTGCAAGGCCCACAACCGCATCCTCCTCCTCCTCCTCAGAGCTGCTGAGGACGACATCCTCTGGATGTGTTGGCACCCAGTCTCTGTCTGTCACCGGGTCATCATCATCATGCCCCTCCTGAAACATGTCCTGCTCTGATGATGACCCCCCAAACTCCTCTGCTGATGCATGGATGGGACGCTTGACTGTCGCCACAGTCTTGCTGTCCAATCCCTCCTCCCCCAAAGTGCCCATCAGCATCTCCTCCTCCAAATCGCCAACAACAGCATTCAATTGACTCATCATGCCTGGGGTCAAAAGAGTGCTGAGTGACAGGTCGGCGACTGACGGTGAACTGGCCTCCTCCCCAGGCCCTGCTGGGCGGCTGCTGCGAACAGGGGTGGTGGTGGTGAGGGTGGAGGCCTCGGATGCAGAGCTGATGGCGGGCTGCTCATCCTCCGTCATGAGTTGCACCACAGTGTCTGCATCCTTTTCCTCAATGGGACGTTTCCGACCCGGCTGGAGGAAAATGGGAGCAGGTGCTACACGCTGCTGCTGCTGTGTCTCTGCAGCGTGAGTTGCAGATGCTCCTCCTGGGCGGCGCCCAAGGCGTCCACGGCCAGTGGCTATGGGAGGAATGTTAGCCACTGACGCTGCTGCTGCTGCTGCGGAACTGTGCATGGTGGCGCGCCCGCGGCCGCGGCTTGCCACAATGCTGCTCCCTCTCTTCCTGATTCCCTTGCTGCCCTTCCCCTTGCCCAAACCGCGCTGGCTGCCACTTCCAGACATCTTCAATGTTTTGGGCGTATAGACAAAAGTTTTGTAAAAGGGCGGGTGAAAAGTGGGGTACTTTAATGGAGTGGGTTGGTTGGTGAGGTGACTGAGTGAGTGTCCCCTAGTACAGTAAGTAAGTATTAACAGTCAGGAAGTACAACTAGCAGTTACAATAATCAGTAGTAGTAATCACAAGTAAATTTAGTGTGTGTACACTCAGACAGTGAGTGCACGCACGCAGGAGCTAGTAGCCTATGGACACAGTGACTGAGTGTCCTAGACTCCTAGTACGGTAAGAGTAAGTAAGTAGTAACAGTAAGTAGAACTAACTAATAACAATAATCAATCAGCGATCAGAAGGAAATGGAGTGTGGGTGGTGTGTGTGTACACTCAGACAGTGAGTGCACGCACGCAGGAGCTAGTAGCCTATGGACACAGTGACTGAGTGTCCTAGACTCCTAGTACAGTAAGAGTAAGTAAGTAGTAACAGTAAGTAGAACTAACTAATAACAATAATCAATCAGCGATCAGAAGGAAATGGAGTGTGGGTGGTGTGTGTACACTCAGACAGTGAGTGCACGCACGCAGGAGCTAGTAGCCTATGGACACAGTGACTGGGTGTCCTAGACTCCTAGTACAGTAAGAGTAAGTAAGTAGTAACAGTAAGTAGTAGAACTAACTAATAACAATAATCAATCAGCGATCAGAAGGAAATGGAGTGTGGGTGGTGTGTGTACACTCAGACAGTGAGTGCACGCACGCAGGAGCTAGTAGCCTATGGACACAGTGACTGAGTGTCCTAGACTCCTAGTACAGTAAGTAGTAACAGTAAGTAGTAGAACTAACTAATAACAATAATCAATCAGCGATCAGAAGGAAATGGAGTGTGGGTGGTGTGTGTACACTCAGACAGTGAGTGCACGCACGCAGGAGCTAGTAGCCTATGGACACAGTGACTGAGTGTCCTAGACTCCTAGTACAGTAAGTAGTAACAGTAAGTAGTAGAACTAACTAATAACAATAATCAATCAGCGATCAGAAGGAAATGGAGTGTGGGTGGTGTGTGTACACTCAGACAGTGAGTGCACGCACGCAGGAGCTAGTAGCCTATGGACACAGTGACTGAGTGTCCTAGACTCCTAGTACAGTAAGAGTAAGTAAGTAGTAACAGTAAGTAGAACTAACTAATAACAATAATCAATCAGCGATCAGAAGGAAATGGAGTGTGGGTGGTGTGTGTACACTCAGACAGTGAGTGCACGCACGCAGGAGCTAGTAGCCTATGGACACAGTGACTGGGTGTCCTAGACTCCTAGTACAGTAAGAGTAAGTAAGTAGTAACAGTAAGTAGTAGAACTAACTAATAACAATAATCAATCAGCGATCAGAAGGAAATGGAGTGTGGGTGGTGTGTGTACACTCAGACAGTGAGTGCACGCACGCAGGAGCTAGTAGCCTATGGACACAGTGACTGAGTGTCCTAGACTCCTAGTACAGTAAGTAGTAACAGTAAGTAGTAGAACTAACTAATAACAATAATCAATCAGCGATCAGAAGGAAATGGAGTGTGGGTGGTGTGTGTACACTCAGACAGTGAGTGCACGCACGCAGGAGCTAGTAGCCTATGGACACAGTGACTGAGTGTCCTAGACTCCTAGTACAGTAAGAGTAAGTAAGTAGTAACAGTAAGTAGAACTAACTAATAACAATAATCAATCAGCGATCAGAAGGAAATGGAGTGTGGGTGGTGTGTGTACACTCAGACAGTGAGTGCACGCACGCAGGAGCTAGTAGCCTATGGACACAGTGACTGGGTGTCCTAGACTCCTAGTACAGTAAGAGTAAGTAAGTAGTAACAGTAAGTAGTAGAACTAACTAATAACAATAATCAATCAGCGATCAGAAGGAAATGGAGTGTGGGTGGTGTGTGTACACTCAGACAGTGAGTGCACGCACGCAGGAGCTAGTAGCCTATGGACACAGTGACTGAGTGTCCTAGACTCCTAGTACAGTAAGTAGTAACAGTAAGTAGTAGAACTAACTAATAACAATAATCAATCAGCGATCAGAAGGAAATGGAGTGTGGGTGGTGTGTGTACACTCAGACAGTGAGTGCACGCACGCAGGAGCTAGTAGCCTATGGACACAGTGACTGAGTGTCCTAGACTCCTAGTACAGTAAGAGTAAGTAAGTAGTAACAGTAAGTAGAACTAACTAATAACAATAATCAATCAGCGATCAGAAGGAAATGGAGTGTGGGTGGTGTGTGTACACTCAGACAGTGAGTGCACGCACGCAGGAGCTAGTAGCCTATGGACACAGTGACTGGGTGTCCTAGACTCCTAGTACAGTAAGAGTAAGTAAGTAGTAACAGTAAGTAGTAGAACTAACTAATAACAATAATCAATCAGCGATCAGAAGGAAATGGAGTGTGGGTGGTGTGTGTACACTCAGACAGTGAGTGCACGCACGCAGGAGCTAGTAGCCTATGGACACAGTGACTGAGTGTCCTAGACTCCTAGTACAGTAAGTAGTAACAGTAAGTAGTAGAACTAACTAATAACAATAATCAATCAGCGATCAGAAGGAAATGGAGTGTGGGTGGTGTGTGTACACTCAGACAGTGAGTGCACGCACGCAGGAGCTAGTAGCCTATGGACACAGTGACTGAGTGTCCTAGACTCCTAGTACAGTAAGAGTAAGTAAGTAGTAACAGTAAGTAGAACTAACTAATAACAATAATCAATCAGCGATCAGAAGGAAATGGAGTGTGGGTGTGTGTACACTCAGACAGTGAGTGCACGCACGCAGGAGCTAGTAGCCTATGAACACAGTGACTGAGTGTCCTAGACTCCTAGTACAGTAAGAGTAAGTAGTAACAGTAAGTAGAACTAACTAATTACAATAATCAATCAGCGATCAGAAGGAAATAGAGTGTGTGTTGTGTGTGTACACTCAGACAGTGAGTGCGCACACGCAGGAGCTAGTAGCCTATATGAACAGTGACAGTGAGTGTCCCTACGGGTACAGTAAGAGTAAGTAGTAAGTAAGTACAACTAACAATAATCAATCAGTAATCAGAAGGAAATAGAGTGTGTGTACACACAGACAGTGAGTGAGTGCACACACGCAGGAGCTAGCTAGTAGCCTATAAACAGTGACAGTCAGTGAGTGTCCTACTCCTAGTACAGTATAACTACAATACTATTAGTAAAGGACAGCAGAAATACTGGTATAGATGATGAGAGAAATAAACAGAGGACAGCTGCCCACAGAGGCAAGGCCCCCCTGAGGCCTAAACCTGTAAGCTTGCAGCAGCTGCCTGTCTCTAATGTAACACACAAGCTACTAACTAAAATACAATGTCTATCTAAATAACAACAATACAGGTGTATATGGCAGGTGTAGGTGAGCAAAAACGCTAGGTAAATGAACACAATAGAGCACTTGCTAAGCCAAAGCACAAAGGAGCAGATCTCTCTCTGTACAAGTCTCAGGCAAGCATGGAAAACCCGAACATGGCGGCCGCTATTTATAGGGTAGGGGCTGGCCAGGGTCCCCCTCTGTGATTGGCTGCCGTCAGAGGGCCTGGGAGCCCTCTGATTGGCTCTAAGCACATCAATCTGGGCTATGACGCTATTCGAGCTCGGTACCGAGCTCGAATAGCGCCGGTTTGCTCGAATAGCTCGAATAGTGAATGGGCTATTCGAGTGTTCTCGAATAGCCCATTCGAATAGCTACAGCTATTCGGAGCTCGAATACCGAGCTCGAATAGCTGAAAAAGAGCTCGAATATTCGAGCTACTCGAATATTCGAGCTCTGCTGAGCACCACTAATTGTGTGTACTGCCACTCTGTGTACACCGCTCAGCCAGACTATATAGCATTGTTTACTGACACTCTGTGTACACGGCTCAGCCAGACTATATAGCATTGTGTGTACTTCCACTCTGTGTACACCGCTCAGCCAGACGATATAGCATTGTGTGTACTGCCACTCTGTGTACACCGCTCAGCCAGACTATATAGCATTGTGTGTACTGCCACTCTGTGTACACCGCTCAGCCAGACTATATAGCATTGTGTGTACTGCCACTCTGTGTACACGGCTCAGCCAGACTATATAGCATTGTGTTTACTTCCACTCTGTGTCTGCTGGGCCTGGGAACAGTAGTACACCGCTCACCCGCCACTGTATAGCATTGCGCTCTGTGTAGCTGCTGTCAATAGTGGTACACCGCTCACCCACCACTGTATAGCATTTCTGTACTGCCACTGTATTGCTGCCAGTCAGCGTGTACTTTAAGGATAAGTGAAATGAGGAAGAAATCCGTTGAAAGAGGGAGGGGCAAGGGAAGAGGTGTTTCCCCTGACGGTTCACGTATAGGCCACAGGGGAGCACCCAAGAAAACTCAATACCGCCCATGTTGTCCAGGACAACCACCCTCACAGATCCAAAAGAACAGGACCAGATAATTACTTGGATGACCTCTCAAGCGTCCAGCAGTGGGTTAAGCAGCACCAGCACATCACGCACGAGGTCCGAGTCCTCAGCCAGTTACAAGGAGCCAGTGGGCACAAAGCTGACACAATCGGCAGCGACACCATGCACACAACTGCCAGATAACCAGTCCGATGAATTACCTCAGGACACAATGGGGTATTCGCAGGAGCTATTCCCAGGCCAACAAACTTCCACCTTTGAAAGGTCAATGGAGGGACAGCCAGAAATGTTGTGCCCGGATTCACAACCATTAACTGTGGCAAATGCACCGGGCACTGAAATACAAGGCGAGTCCGAGTAACCCAAATCCCAGAGCAAGTTGGGCAGGAGGGGTTGCAATTGCAGGAGGTCGGCCGAGAAGCTCTGGAAGACGACGTTGGAGTGAGCTGCGCAGAGGTTGTTGTGGGGAGCTCTACTCCACGGCGGCGGCCCCCCACAATGACGAGTTTCAGGAGATGGAAGAGGAGGGTATGGACAATGTGGACATAGACCCAGATTTTGTTTGTGAACGAGAACATCGCCATCGTAGCAGCAGCACAGATGAGTCTGTTGAAGAACCCACTGCTGCACGAGTTCGCCTTGTGCCACAAGGTAGGCGGCGCGCAATTTCAGGCACCACAAGCGTGGAAGTTTAAGTGAGAGGCAAAAGAGGCGCAAACAGAAATCGCCAGCAAGGCAGGTGCTCCAAAGTCTGGGCTTTCTTTGAAGACTGCACTGAGGATGTTACCATGGCGATTTGCAAGGTGTGCAAGACCCGCCTGAGCAGGGGGAAAAGTATTAACAACCTCTCCACCACCAGCATGAGCCGCCACATGCTATCCAAACATCCCACTCTGTGGGCAAACCTGACAGGACAGGGTACCAGCAACACTGCCTCCCTTGGGTTCACCAGACTCACCACCAGACCCGCCTCAGCAGCAGCAGTAGCCCAGCCATTGCATGGTTCACAACATTCGCAAACATCAGACGACGCTGACACTGTCACTTTCCGGAGTAGTGCTCTTGAGGTCTCCCAGTGTACATCAAACACAACAACCAACAGCCCTTCAGTGTGCAGCCCTACGGTTCAGTTGTCTGTGTCGGAGATGTTTGAGCGCAAGAGGAAATTGCCAGCAAATGACCCCCGGGCCGTGGCAGTAACAGCCAGCATAGCCAAGCTTCTGGCCTGCGAAATGCTGCCATATCGAGTGGTGGAGACAAACAGCTTCAAGGGCATGATGTCAGTGGCCATCCCACGTTACGTGGTTCCCAGCCGCTACCACTTTGCGCGCTCTGCAGTGCCTGAGTTGCATGAGCACGCGGTCAGCAAAATAACCCGAAGCTTGAAGAATGCCATTGCCTGCAAGGTTCACCTCACCACTGACACCTGGACGAGTGCGTTCGGCCAGGGTCGATACATCTCCCTTACCGCGCACTGGGTGAACCTTGTGGAGCCTGGCAGCGATTCCTCACCTGCTACGGCGCGGGTGTTGCCCACGCCGCAAACAGCTGCACCGCCGTCCCTCCCACTGGATAACAACAGCAGCACCTACCTCTCTGACTCCTTCTCCTCCAACGCATCTCAAAGCTGTACCTCATCCGGAAATGCTAACCCAGCAACAGCAGCAGTAGGATCATGGAAGCAGTGCAGCACAGCTGTTGGCATGCGTCAGCAAGCGTTGCTGAAGCTGATCTGCCTTGGGGATAAGCAGCACACAGGGGAGGAAATTTGGAGGGGAATAAAGGAACAGACGGATTTGTGGCTGGCACCGCTGGACCTGAAACCGGGCATGGTTGTGTGTGATAATGGGTGTAATCTCATTCGCGCTTTAAGGTTGGCTAAGCTGACACACATCCCTTGCCTGGTGCACGTGATGAACCTAGTAGTTCAGCGGTTCCTGAGGACTTACCCAGGCGTGCCCGATCTTCTGTTGAAGGTGCGTCGAGTGGCCAAACATTGTAGAAATTCCAGTACTGCTTCGGGGGCACTCGCCAAGATGCAGGAGCGCTTCAATCTCCCCCACCATCGCTTGCTGTGTGATGTCCCTACGCGCTGGAATTCTACGCTTTACATGCTAGCCCGCTTTTACGAGCAGAAGAGTGCAGTGGTCCAGTACATGACAACGCAGTACCGAGGCGCATCCGGACAGCTGCCAAGCTTCTGTGGATCCGATTGGGCCAACATGTTGGGCCTCTGCCAAGTCCTCCAAAATTTTGAGCAATCCACGTTGCTTGTGAGCAGTGACAACTCTTCAGTCAGCATTACCATACCACTGCTGTGTTTACTGAAGAGGTCAATGTTGAAAATCAAGGAAACAGCTGTCATGATGCAACTGGGGGAATCTGAAGGAGAAAACGATCAGCGTGATGGTACCAACATCAGGCCATCCGCCTCAGGAAACGCTGGCCCCAGCAGCTATGACGAAGAAGAGGAGGAGGAACAGCTGGAGTTGGAGCAGGAATTTCCTGCCACCACTGACGAGGGCCAGAGCGGTGCACGTTGGACTTCCACAATTCAGCGCGAATGGTCAGCAGAAGCAGACCAGGAGGAAGGTGACGACTATGATGCATCACAACAACTATCACAGCGCTCACAAGAGGATGATGAGGATTCTGGTAGGACTCTGGCACACATGGCTCAATTCATGCTAGACTGCATTGAACGCGACCCACACATTGTGCGCATTCTGGACAACACCAATTACTGGGTTTATACCCTTCTGGATCCATGGTACAAACACAATGTTCCAAAACTGCTTGAAGAAAGAGTCAGACAGGTCAAAATGGAAGAATACCAGCAGGCCCTTGTGGAGACTTTAGAGAGGAGATTGACATCCTCCCCCTCCTCTAGCCAGTTGTACGCCGACAGACTGACTTCCGCAAACTCAGGACGACCAGGAGGGCAGCAAACAACGCAAGCCGCAGCTAGTGCCCAAAAGGGAATGGTATCGGCAGTGTCCTTGGAGTGGGAAAATTTTCTGACACCCATGCAGCAGCAGCCCACTGAACAGCAAGCGTGCAGATCCACCTCCAACACCGATCGCCTGGAGAAGATGGTCAAGGACTACATGTCAGATGGCGTAGCTGTGTCGAACAATCCATCTGCACCCTTCAACTATTGGGTATCGAAGCTAGACACCTGGCACGAACTGGCAATGTACGCAATAGAGGTGCTGGCTTGCCCGGCAGCCAGCGTTATGTCGGAACGCTGTTTCAGTGCTGCCGGTGGCATCGTCACAGATCAGCGTATCCGCCTCTCCACAGAAAATGCAGACCGTCTGACTCAAATTAAAATGAATCAATCCTGGATTGGAAACGACTACGCAACACTCCAGGACCCCAACAAAGTAACATGACCAATGAACATCTGGGATGGTTTAGCGTTTCCGGTCCCTGTTTATTGAACCTCTCATCTTTATTACATTTATGACTGCATGGCGGCAAAAAGCATTGCTGCTATATCCGCACGCTTTTTGTCCTCATGCAAGGCCTGGGTTGTTGTGTCTCACAAAGCGTGGCCTTCTCCTCCTCCGCCTCCTCCTGTTCCATCACGTCTGCTGCTGCTGGGTTAGCGTTGCCGCCCGGTCCCTGTTTATTGAACCTCTTATCTTTATTACATTTATGACTGCATGGCGGTACAAAGCATGCTATCCGCACGCTTCTTGTCCTCATGCAATGCCTGGGTTGTTGTGTCTCACAAAGCGTGGCCTTCTCCTCCTGCGCCTCCTCCTGTTCCATCACGTGTGCTGCTGCTGGTGCTGGGCTAGCGTTACCGGTCCCTTTTCCTGGAACCTCTTCTCTGTATTACACTTATGACTGCATGGCGACAAAAAGCATGTTACCTGTGCAAAGAAAACAGACATTCTCCACATTTAAAAGACAGTTTTTCCTTTGAAACTTTACAATCACTTTTCTCAAAAACTATAAGCTCTTTTTCAAATATTTTTTTTCCTCTTGTACCCACTCCCAAGATGCACATACCCTGCTAATTTGGGGTATGTAGCATGTAAGGAAGCTTTACAAAGCACGAAAGTTCGGGTCCCCATTGACTTCCATTATGTTCGGAGTTCGGCGCGAACACCCGAACATCGCGGCGATGTTCGGCGAACATTCGCGAACCCGAACATCTAGGTGTTCGCCCAACACTACTGGTGAGTAGAGTGGTCAGACAGGCTAGAATCGGTAACAGAAAGGCAGGAATAGTACAAAGTCGGCAGGCAAGAGAGTAGTGATAATTCAGGCAGAGTTCAGCAACAAAGTCAGAAGGGCAGAGGTACAGAATCGATTAGCAAGAGCAAGGTCAGAGATAAGCCAGAGTCATACACACAGAATATGAAAATATACAATAATACAATAATCCTAGTCTTGTGTGAAATCCCTGGTTTCCTCCCAGATCAAAGCACACCGGATACTATCTAAGGTCTAAGCGCTAACACATAATCATTCGCAACAGCAGACAGGTTGCGAGTGAATACTGAAGGCTTTTGAAGCAGAGGAGACCCCACGGCCGCACCCACTCCAATCAGCCAATCCGGAGCGCCGTGAGTCACCTCTGACGTCAGCCGACCCACCGGTATGCTGACGCGCCTCTTCCCCGCATAAAGGTCCTGGGCAAATGACAATTCCGTCCTCGGCGTACTAGACACCAGAGGAACGGGCAAACCTCCTGAGCAGGAACGCGAGGCGGCTGCGGAAACACCCCATGTGCCCGCAGCCGCAGCTATAGCAAATGTTACAGTACCCCCTCCCCCCCCCCCCCCCCCTTAAGGCGTGGACTCCGGACACGATCTCCCAGATCTGTCATGAACCTTTTCTTTAGGTTCTTCCGTATCAACCATCCCAGGGAGGGAGGGAGAGGAACCCCCTTGCCCAAGAGATCCAACCCGAGACACACTAGAAGATCTATTCCCTTCTCATTCTGGACGGCAGGGCCCACACTATGTCACTGGGTAATACCTGCCATTCTTCAGACTGTCTCCTATCCTTCTGCTGAAATGGACCTACAACAGGGGCTGGATTCTCCCAAATTATTGCAGCAGCAAGGACCACCTTCTCGGGAAGGATGCCTAATGGGGTAGCGGGCTGTACTGTCTCTGGCTCAAAACATCTAGATAAAGCATCAGCTTTGATGTTTTTACTACCTGGCCTTTAAGTAATAACGAACCGAAACCTTGCGAAAAATAGGGACCAACAAGTCTGGGACTAAGACGTTTAGCTCCTTCAATATACTCTAAGTTTTTGTGATCCGTATAAACTGTAATTGTATGTTCAGCACCTTCGAGCCAATGTCGCCATTCTTCAAAGGCAAGCTTGATGGCCAACAGCTCTCGATTCCCGATGTCATAGTTTCTCTCGGCGGGAGAACATTTTCGAGAAAAAAATGCACATGGGTGCAACCTGCCCTGAAGCCCGGAGTGTTGTGACAGTACAGCCCCTACCCCTATCTCTGAGGCGTCCACCTCAACAATAAAAGGGAGAGATTCATCTACATGCCTCAAAATGGGGGTGGAGCAAAACAATTGTTTGAGTGAAAAAAAGGCAGCTTGCGCTTCGGATGACCAATTGTAGGTATCTGCCCCCTTCTTGGTAAGTTCAGTAAGAGGCGAAACCACAGAAGAAAATCCCTTTATGAATATTCTGTAATAATTGGCAAAGCCAAGGAATCGCTGGAGTGCCTTCAATCCCAAAGGTTGCAGCCACTCCAGGACGGCAGAGACCTTTTTGGGGTCCATAGACAATCCTGCGGTAGAGATTATGTACAACAAAAAAGGAACCTCCGAAAGTTCAAAAAGACATTTCTCAATCTTGGCATACAAGGAATTCTGTCTTAACTTTCTCAACACATATTTTACATGTTCCCTGTGTTCTGCCAAACTAGGTGAAAAAATTTGTATATCGTCTAAGTAGACGAGGACGAACCGCCCCAGGACTTCCCTGAAAACTTCATTGATGAGCTCTTGGAAGACGGCAGGTGCATTGCACAACCCAAAAGGCATGACACGATACTCGTAATGCCCGTCGGGCATGTTGAATGCCGTCTTCCACTCGTCACCCTTTCTTAAGCGAATCAGGTTGTATGCCTGTTATAGATTAATTATATACCTTTAAATTCACTAACTGTATTATTATTATTTAGTATTTGTATAGTGCTGTCATCTTCCACAAAAAACAGTCAAAAAAAGCATATTGCCCCCATCTGGCTGACACTGCCCACCTTCTAAACTCAGCTGCGTATGCTTCCACAGTGTTACGTCCTTGTCTGAGGGTCTTAAGTTTCCTTTCTACTGTACTAGCTAAATCGGGATCATCATATATAACTGCCATTGCTTTAAAAAAAAATCTTGGACAGATGCTAAGGCCTCATGGTCATCTGAGAGACTGTAGGCCCAAGACTGCGAATCTCCAGATAATAATTTTTCATTAATATGACCCTTTAACTCTGGGACCCTGCTGAGTTAGGACACAACTCAAAGTATGACAGGCACCGATTTTTAAAATTCCGAAAATCGGCCCTTTGCCCAGAGAACCTTTCCGGGAGAGGCAGTCTGGGTTCCAAAACTAGAGGGGATGGCACTGGTGCATCTGGTGCTTGAATGGTGTGCACCACCTCAGATAATTGACTAATCTGAGTCTGTTGGGTGTTAACCGTAAGAGTCAACTGGTTAACAGCCATGAGTAATAGCTCAACATGACTGCACAGTGCATCCATCAACATTTTTTGGTCTGCTGTTCTGTAACGATTGGTGTAGCAACCCAGATGTCTGATTATGTGGTGACCTGCAAAATCACCAGTAATACAGACGCTATACCTGATTATGTGATGATCTGCAGAATCACCAATAATGCAAGTATAGCTAGCAGGATAGCAAGGTGTATAGTGCTTGGTGCAACAGTAACTGAATAGATTGACTAGACCTCACCAGAGGAGCTGGTGGGTACTATTGATACACAATAGCTGAAAAGTTTGACTAGACCTCACCAGTGGAGCTGGTGGGCACTTTCAGCGAACACCTCATCAGTGACAAGAGCTCACTGGTGAGTAGAGTGGTCAGACAGGCTAGGATCGGTAACAGAAAGGCAGGAACAGTACAAAGTCGGCAAGCAAGAGAGTAGTGATAATTCAGGCAGAGTTCAGCAACAAAGTCAGAAGGGCAGAGGTACAGAATCGATTAGCAAGAGCAAGGTCAGAGATAAGCCAGAGTCATACACAGAATATCAAAATATACAATAATACAATAATCCTAGTCTTGTGTGAAATCCCTGGTTTCCTCCCAGATCAAAGCACACCAAATACTGTCTAAGGTCTGAGCGCTAACACATAAGCATTCGCAACAGCAGACAGGTTGCGAGTGAATACTGAAGGATTTTGAAGCAGAGGAGACCCCACGGCCGCGCCCACTCCAATCAGCCAATCTGGAGCACCGTGAGTCACCTCCGATGTCAGCCGACCCACCGGTCAGCTGACGCGCCTCTTCCCTGCATAAAGGTCCTGCCTACGTGCGCACCCACGCGATACAGCAAGCTTCTGGGCAAATGGCAATCCCGTCCTTGGTGCACTAGACGCCAGAGGAACGGGCAAACCTCCTGAGTAGGATGGCGAGGCAGCTGCGGAGAAACCAAGCATGCCCGCAGCCGCAGCTATGAAGTTTAATGCAGCTGGGGGAGGGGTTCAGTAGGGGTTAGTGTTAGAGTTTATTTTTTCCCTGATTTTTGCCCTCTAAACCTGGGTGCATCTTATAGTCCAGAGCGTCTTATAGTCCGAAAAATACGGTATTTTTTCATCTATGGACTAATTATTTTGCCATCGGAGGGGGGATCCAATAGACACACACTCCCTCATATTTCACTACCTATTTTCCTGTTGAGCAATGGGAAGCGATCGGGGCCACACACATCACTGTAAAAATACTCCCAGATTAAAATCTATGTTGATCCCATAGAGTGCCACTGTATTACACTTATAGACAGTGCTGCTTGGATACCCCTTTTCAAAATCCAGATCCGAATAACCAGATATCCGATCCGGGTCGGATATCCGATTTCAAAGTTTTCCGATCCGAATCGGATATCAAACCTCAGTATCTGGGGTATCCGGCCGGATTCGGATATCCGGATAGAAAAAACGGAAGTGCCCTTTAAATTGCTTTAACCACTTGAGGACCTAGGGCTTTCTACCCCTTAAGGACCGGCCACTTTTTTTCCATTCAGACCACTGCAGCTTTCACGGTTTATTGCTCGCTCATACAACCTACCACCTAAATGAATTTTGGCTCCTTTTCTTGTCACTAATAAAGCTTTCTTTTGGTGCTATTTGATTGCTCCTGCGATTTTTACTTTTTATTATATTCATCAAAAAAGACATGAATTTTGGCAAAAAAATGATTTTTTTAACTTTCTGTGCTGACATTTTTCAAATAAAGTAAAATTTCTGTATACATGCAGCGCGAAAAATGTGGACAAACATGTTTTTGATTAAAAAAAAACCCATTCAGTGTATATTTATTGGTTTGGGTAAAAGTTATAGCGTTTACAAACTATGGTGCAAAAAGTGAATTTTCCCATTTTCAAGCATCTCTGACTTTTCTGACCCCCTGTCATGTTTCATGAGGGCAAAAAATCATTCAGAGGATGTCTGCAAAGGTAGGTTTTGCAGACATCCTCTGAATGATTTTTTGCTCTTTAGGACCTTAGTCAGAGGTTGGCTCCCCTCCAGTGAGGGTATAGTAGGTTTACCTAGACCCAAGCGCACCCCAGGAAATTTCTATGTTTCATGAGGGGCTAGAATTCCAGGATAGTATAAATACCCCCCAAATGACCCCATTTTGGAAAGAAGACATCCCAAAGTATTCACTGAGAGGCATAGTGAGTTCATAGAAGATATTATTTTTTGTCACAAGTAAGCGGAAAATGACACTTTGTGAGGAAAAAAAAAAAAAAAAAAAAAAAGTTTCCATTTCTTCTAACTTGCGAAAAAAAAAAAATGAAATCTGCCACGGACTCACCATGCCCCTCTCTGAATACCTTGAAGGGTCTACTTTCCAAAATGGGGTCATTTGTGGGGTGTGTTTACTGTCCTGACATTTTGAGGGGTGCTAAATTGTAAGCACCCCTGTAAAGCCTAAAGGTGCTCATTGGACTTTGGATCCCTTAGCGCAGTTAGGCTGCAAAAAAGTGCCACACATGTGGTATTGCCGTACTCAGGAGAAGTAGTATAATGTGTTTTGGGGTGTATTTTTACACATACCCATGCTGGGTGGGAGAAATATCTCTGTAAATGACAATTTGTTAATTTTTTTTACACACAATTGTCCATTTACAGAGATCTTTCTCCCACTCAGCATGGGTATGTGTAAAAATACACCACAAAACACATTATACTACTTCTCCTGAGTACGGCGATACCATATGTGTGGCACTTTTTTGCACCCTAACTGCGCTAAAGGGCCCAAAGTCCAATGAGTACCTTTAGGATTTCACAGGTCATTTTGAGAAATTTCGTTTCAAGACTACTCCTCACGGTTTAGGGCCCCTAAAATGCCAGGGCAGTATAGGAACCCCACAAATGACCCCATTTTAGAAAGAAGACACCCCAAGGTATTCCGTTAGGAGTATGGTGAGAACATAGAAGATTTTATTTTTTGACAAAAGTTAGCGGAAAATGACACTTTGTGAAAAAACACAATTAAAATCAATTTCCGCTAACTTGTGACAAAAAATAAAATCTTCTATGAACTCACCATACTCCTAACGGAATACCTTGGGGTGTCTTCTTTCTAAAATGGGGTCATTTGTGGGGTTCCTATACTGCCCTGGCATTTAAGGGGCCCTAAACCGTGAGGAGTAGTCTTGAAACGAAATTTCTCAAAATGACCTGTGAAATCCTAAAGGTACTCATTGGACTTTGGGCCCTTTAGCGCAGTTAGGGTGCAAAAACGTGCCACACATGTGGTATCGCCGTACTCGGGAGAAGTAGTACAATGTGTTTTGGGGTGTATTTTTACACATACCCATGCTGGGTGGGAGAAATAACTCTGTAAATGGACAATTGTGTGTAAAAAAATCAAAAGATTGTCATTTACAGAGGTATTTCTCCCACCCAGCATGGGTATATGTAAAAATACACCCCAAAACACATTATACTACTTCTCCCGAGTACGGCAATACCACATGTGTGGCACTTTTTTGCACCCTAACTGCGCTAAAGGGCCCAAAGTCCAATGAGTACCTTTAGGATTTCACAGGTCATTTTTGTTTCAAGACTACTCCTCACGGTTTAGGGCCCCTAAAATGCCAGGGCAGTATAGGAACCCCACTAATGACCCCATTTTACAAAGAAGACACCCCAAGGTATTCCGTTAGGAGTATGGTGAGTTCATAGAAGATTTTATTTTTTGCCACAAGTTAGCGGAAATTGATTTGAATTGTTTTTCTTCACAAAGTGTCATATTCCGCTAACTTGTGACAAAAAATAAAATCTTCTATGAACTCACCATACTCCTAACGGAATACCTTTGGGTGTCTCCTTTCTAGAATGGGGTCATTTGTGGGGTTCCTATACTGCCCTGGCATTTTAGGGGCCCTAAACCGCGAGGAGTAGTCTTGAAACTAAATGTCGCAAAATGACCTGTGAAATCCTAAAGGTACTCATTGGACTTTGGGCCCCTTAGCGCACTTAGGGTGTAAAAAAGTGCCACACATGTGGTACCGCCGTACTCAGGAGAAGTAGTATAATGTGTTTTGTGGTGTATTTTTACACATACCCATGCTGGGTGGTAGAAATATCTCTGTACATGACAATTGTTTGATTTTTTTACACACAATTGTCCATTTACAGAGAGATTTCTCCCACCCAGCATGGGTATGTGTAAAAATACACCCCAAAACACATTATACTACTTCTCCTGAGTACGGCGATACCACATGTGTGACACTTTTTTTGCAGCCTAGGTGCGCTAAGGGGCCCAACGTCCTATTCACAGGTCATTTTGAGGCATTTGTTTTCTAGACTACTCCTCACGGTTTAGGGCCCCTAAAATGCCAGGGCAGTATAGGAACCCCACAAATGACCCCATTTTAGAAAGAAGACACCCCAAGGTATTCCGTTAGGAGTATGGTGAGAACATAGAAGATTTTATTTTTTGACAAAAGTTAGCGGAAAATGACACTTTGTGAAAAAACACAATTAAAATCAATTTCCGCTAACTTGTGACAAAAAATAAAATCTTCTATGAACTCACCATACTCCTAACGGAATACCTTGGGGTGTCTTCTTTCTAAAATGGGGTCATTTGTGGGGTTCCTATACTGCCCTGGCATTTAAGGGGCCCTAAACCGTGAGGAGTAGTCTTGAAACGAAATTTCTCAAAATGACCTGTGAAATCCTAAAGGTACTCATTGGACTTTGGGCCCTTTAGCGCAGTTAGGGTGCAAAAACGTGCCACACATGTGGTATCGCCGTACTCGGGAGAAGTAGTACAATGTGTTTTGGGGTGTATTTTTACACATACCCATGCTGGGTGGGAGAAATAACTCTGTAAATGGACAATTGTGTGTAAAAAAATCAAAAGATTGTCATTTACAGAGGTATTTCTCCCACCCAGCATGGGTATATGTAAAAATACACCCCAAAACACATTATACTACTTCTCCCGAGTACGGCAATACCACATGTGTGGCACTTTTTTGCACCCTAACTGCGCTAAAGGGCCCAAAGTCCAATGAGTACCTTTAGGATTTCACAGGTCATTTTTGTTTCAAGACTACTCCTCACGGTTTAGGGCCCCTAAAATGCCAGGGCAGTATAGGAACCCCACTAATGACCCCATTTTACAAAGAAGACACCCCAAGGTATTCCGTTAGGAGTATGGTGAGTTCATAGAAGATTTTATTTTTTGCCACAAGTTAGCGGAAATTGATTTGAATTGTTTTTCTTCACAAAGTGTCATATTCCGCTAACTTGTGACAAAAAATAAAATCTTCTATGAACTCACCATACTCCTAACGGAATACCTTTGGGTGTCTCCTTTCTAGAATGGGGTCATTTGTGGGGTTCCTATACTGCCCTGGCATTTTAGGGGCCCTAAACCGCGAGGAGTAGTCTTGAAACTAAATGTCGCAAAATGACCTGTGAAATCCTAAAGGTACTCATTGGACTTTGGGCCCCTTAGCGCACTTAGGGTGTAAAAAAGTGCCACACATGTGGTACCGCCGTACTCAGGAGAAGTAGTATAATGTGTTTTGTGGTGTATTTTTACACATACCCATGCTGGGTGGTAGAAATATCTCTGTACATGACAATTGTTTGATTTTTTTACACACAATTGTCCATTTACAGAGATCTTTCTCCCACTCAGCATGGGTATGTGTAAAAATACACCACAAAACACATTATACTACTTCTCCTGAGTACGGCGATACCATATGTGTGGCACTTTTTTGCACCCTAACTGCGCTAAAGGGCCCAAAGTCCAATGAGTACCTTTAGGATTTCACAGGTCATTTTTGTTTCAAGACTACTCCTCACGGTTTAGGGCCCCTAAAATGCCAGGGCAGTATAGGAACCCCACTAATGACCCCATTTTACAAAGAAGACACCCCAAGGTATTCCGTTAGGAGTATGGTGAGTTCATAGAAGATTTTATTTTTTGCCACAAGTTAGCGGAAATTGATTTGAATTGTTTTTCTTCACAAAGTGTCATATTCCGCTAACTTGTGACAAAAAATAAAATCTTCTATGAACTCACCATACTCCTAACGGAATACCTTTGGGTGTCTCCTTTCTAGAATGGGGTCATTTGTGGGGTTCCTATACTGCCCTGGCATTTTAGGGGCCCTAAACCGCGAGGAGTAGTCTTGAAACTAAATGTCGCAAAATGACCTGTGAAATCCTAAAGGTACTCATTGGACTTTGGGCCCCTTAGCGCACTTAGGGTGTAAAAAAGTGCCACACATGTGGTACCGCCGTACTCAGGAGAAGTAGTATAATGTGTTTTGTGGTGTATTTTTACACATACCCATGCTGGGTGGTAGAAATATCTCTGTACATGACAATTGTTTGATTTTTTTACACACAATTGTCCATTTACAGAGAGATTTCTCCCACCCAGCATGGGTATGTGTAAAAATACACCCCAAAACACATTATACTACTTCTCCTGAGTACGGCGATACCACATGTGTGACACTTTTTTTGCAGCCTAGGTGCGCTAAGGGGCCCAACGTCCTATTCACAGGTCATTTTGAGGCATTTGTTTTCTAGACTACTCCTCACGGTTTAGGGCCCCTAAAATGCCAGGGCAGTATAGGAACCCCACAAGTGACCCCATTTTAGAAAGAAGACACCCCAAGGTATTCCATTAGGTGTATGGCGAGGTCATCGAAGATTTTATTTTTAGTCACAAGTTAGTGAAAAATGACACAAAAAACCCAATAAAAATCAATTTCCGCTAACTTTTGACAAAAAATAAAATCTTCTATGAACTCGTCATACACCTAACAGAATACCTTGGGGTGTCTTTTTTCTAAAATTGGGTCACTTGTGGGGTTCCTATACCGCCCTGGCATTTTACGGGCCCAAAACCGTGAGTAGTCTGGAAACCAAATGTCTCAAAATGACTGTTCAGGGGTATAAGCATCTGCAAATTTTGATGACAGGTGGTCTATGAGGGGCCGAATTTTGTGGAACCGGTCATAAGCAGGGTGGCCTTTTAGATGACAGGTTGTATTGGGCCTGATCTGATGGATAGGAGTGCTAGGGGGGTGACAGGAGGTGATTGATGGGTGTCTCAGGGGGTGATTAGAGGGGAAAATAGATGCACTCAATGCACTGGGGAAGTGATCAGAAGGGGGTCTGAGGGGGATCTGAGGGTTTGGCCGAGTGATCAGGAGCCCACACGGGGCAAATTAGGGCCTGATCTGATGGGTAGGTGTGCTAGGGGGTGACAGGTAGTGACAGGAGGTGATTGATGGGTGTCTCAAGGTGTGATTAGTGGGGGGAATAGATGCAAGTAATGCAATGGCGAGGTGATCAGGGCTGGGGTCTGAGGGTGTGGGCGGGTGATTGGGTGCCCTAGGGGCAGATGGGGGTCTAATCTGATGGGTAGCAGTGACAGGGGGTGATTGATGGGTAATTAGTGGGTGTTTAGAGGAGAGAACAGATGCAATGCACTTGGGAGGTGATCTGACTGCGGGTCTGCAGGCGATCGGATGGTGTGGGTGGGTGATCAGATTGCCCGCAAGGGGCAGGTTAGGGGCTGATTGATGGGTGGCAGTGACAGGGGGTGATTTATGGGTGATAGGTGATTGGCAGGTGATTGACAGGTGATCAGTGGGTTATTACAGGGAAGAACAGATGTAATGAATGCACTGGCGAATTGATAAGGGGGGGTCAGAGGGCAATCTGAGCGTGTTGGCGGGTGATTGGGTGCCCGCAAGGGGCAGATTAGGGTCTGATCTGATAGGTAAAAGTGACAGGTGGTGATAGGGGGTGATTGATGGGTAATTAGTGGGTGTTTAGAGGAGAGAATAGATGTAAACAATGGATTTGGGAGGTGATCTGATGTCGGATCTGCGGGCGATCTATTGGTGTAAGTGGGTGATCAAATTGCCCGCAAGGGGCAGGTTAGGGGCTGATTGATGGGTGGCAGTGACAGGGGGTGACAGGGGGTGATTGATGGGTGATAGGTGATTGGCAGGTGATTGACAGGTGATCAGTGGATTATTACAGGGAAGACCAGATGTAATTAATGCACTGGCGAATTGATAAGGGGGGGAGGGGGGGTCTGAGGGCAATCTGAGCGTGTGGGCGGGTGATTGGGTGCCCGCAAGGGGCAGATTAGGGTCTGATCTGATAGGTAACAGTGACAGGTGGTGATAGGGGGTGATTGATGGGTAATTAGTGGGTGTTTAGAGGAGAGAATAGATGTAAACAATGGATTTGGGAGGTGATCTGATGTCGGATCTGCGGGGGATCTATTGGTGTGGGTGGGTGATCAGATTGCTTGCAAGGGGCAGGTTAGGGGCTGATTGATGGGTGGCAGTGACAGAGGGTGACAGGGGGTGATTGATGGGTGATAAGTGATTGGCAGGTGATTGACAGGTGATCAGTGGGTTATTACAGGGAAGAACAGATGTAATTAATGCACTGGCGAATTGATAAGGGGGGTCAGAGGGCAATCTGAGCGTGTTGGCGGGTGATTGGGTGCCCGCAAGGGGCAGATTAGGGTCTGATCTGATAGGTAAAAGTGACAGGTGGTGATAGGGGGTGATTGATGGGTGATTGATGGGTAATTAGTGGGTGTTTAGAGGAGAGAATAGATGTAAACAATGGATTTGGGAGGTGATCTGATGTCGGATCTGCGGGCGATCTATTGGTGTGGGTGGGTGATCAGATTGCCCGCAAGGGGCAGGTTAGGGGCTGATTGTTGGGTGGCAGTGACAGGGGGTGATTGATGGGTGATTGATGGGTGATTGACAGGTGATTGACAGGTTATCAGGGGGGATACATGCATACAGTACACAGGGGGGGGGGGTCCTGGGGAGAATCTGAGGGGTGGGGGGGGGTGATCAGGAGGGGGCAGGGGGCAGGGGGGAGATAAAAAAAAAATAGCGTTGATAGATAGTGACAGGGAGTGATTGATGGGTTATTAGGGGGGTGATTGGGTGCAAACAGGGGTCTGGGGGGTGGGCAGGGGGGGGTCTGAGGGGTGCTGTGGGCGATCAGTGGGCGGGGGGGGGGGCAGATCAGTGTGTTTGGGTGCAGACTAGGGTGCCTGCAGCCTGCCCTGGTGGTCCCTCCGACACTGGGACCACCAGGGCAGGAGGCAGCCTGTATAATACACTTTGTATACATTACAAAGTGTATTATACACTTTGTAGCGGCGATCGCGGGGTTAACATCCCGCCGGCGCTTCCGTATGGCCGGCGGGATGTTATGGCGGGTGGGCGGAGCCAGTTGCCGGGGGAAGCGCGCGTCATCAATGACGCGATCGCTCCCCCGGCATAGGAAAAGGACGCAACGCCCTAAGGCGTATTGCGGTCCTTAAGGCATCCACTTTGCCGCCGCCCATGGGCTGTGGGCGGTCGGCAAGTGGTTAAACACGTTTTTAAGGGTAAATGAGGCATGTAGCATCATTATTTTTTTAAAGGGGAACACTACTTGATGATGTGGGGACTTAAAATCCCCCCCCCCCCAAAAAAAAAAGGCTGTCAATTAACATTAGGCCTAGGTTCCAGACAGCGGTCATGCAACCCACATTGGGCTCGATTCAGTAAACGGTGCTAACCCAGTTAGCACACCTAAAGGCTTTGGGCGTGCTAACTAGGGTGCTAAGTAGTTAGCACATACAAACTACTTAGCACCGTAGTTAGCACATGCAAACTTAGCACCGTAGTTAGCACATGCAAACTACTTAGCACCGTAGTTAGGACATGCAAACTACTACTTAGCACCGTGCTAACTAGGGTGCTAAGCTCCATGGTTAGATGCCCCTGGTCTTGCTAATTATGATCTTGTAAAAGATAGAATATTTGGAAATTTAAATTCAATCTAAGCTCTATATATTATGTGACGATCATTATATTATTGTTAACAATATCTCTCATCTTCCACAGTGATAATTGATGCTGAAGCTACTGTTGGAAAAGTTAGGAGGCGCACTGCTTCACTGCATATTCTGTCACATGTTCCTTTTCTTTGTTGAATAAACACTGATTTTTTTTAAAAAAACTAGGGTGCTAATTTGTTTACATGTGCTAACTACGGTGCTAAGTAGTTTACATGTGCTAACTACTGTGCTAAGTAGTTTGCATGTGCTAACCACTTAGCACGTGCAAAGCATGTTAGCACGCCAGTGAAAAGCCACTTTGCATGTGCTAACACTTAGCACCCTTTTCTGAATCAAGCCCATTGTGTCCAACCACACAACTGGGACATGACAGTTTTCAGTCAAGACACCGCCAAAAAATTACGCAGCAATTGTGTTTTGGGTTAAATATAAGTGGTATCAATGGCCTGTGGCACCCTGGCCTGGCAGTGAGAGCTGCACAGGCAGCAGTAGCAAGGCAATGCAGCAGCAGCAGGTGTAACGTGTGCCAGGAGCATGCTGGATGTGGCAATTGACACTTAGCACGTGGCACTTGGCACGTGTCACTTGCCAAGTGTCACGTGACACGTGACAAGTGACACGTGCCACGTGGCAAGTGACACGTGCCAAGTGCCACCTGACACGTGCCAAGTGACAGTCAGACAGCAAAGGAGAAGACACTAGTGCACACTAACTGTCACACTGGCACTGCTCACAGCACAGCAGTTCTGTAGAAAGCTAACACAGTAGTACTACTACTCTAACAACTACTAGCACTGACTGCAGTACTACAGTACTAACTACACAATAACACAGTAATCCTATCCCCTAATCCCTAACCTAACCTATACCTAAGGCTGATAGCTGGCCAGCAGGCAGCAGCTGGCCTGGTCTGTGCACAGCACACACACAGACACATAACAGCTGCAGCAGCACACACTCTGAGTGTCACACAAATGACATCAAGCTAATTAATCATTTAACAATAGTGTAGTGATAATGAAGGGGTTAATCACTGAACAGCTTTCAGTTTATCACCGTGTACAGCCCTTGCTAGGCCAGCACCACTGGAACACACACTCTGACTGTCACACTATGACATCAATCAAGCTAATTAATGAATTAACATTAGTGTAGTGATAGTAGTGAAGGGGTTAATCACTGAGCAGCTTATCACTGTGTCCAGCCATTGCTACTAGGCCAGCAGCACTGGAGCACACACTCTGACTGTCACACTATGACATCAATCAAGCTAATTAACGATTTAACAATAGTGTAGTGATAGTAGTGAACGGGTTAATCACTGAACAGCTTTGGGTTTATAACTGTGTACAGCCCTTGCTAGGCCAGCAGCACTGGAGCATGTCTCTCAGTGAGCATTCCCAAGCTAGGACGATATGTCTCATTATGGCAGCCCTCCTTTTTATACAGAAGGGCTAGGCAGTGTTCCTTTCTGTGATTGGGTGCCAGGGCTTAGGCTGGGAGCCCTCTGATTGGCTCAATGAGGTCAGGTGGGGCTGGCCAGGGTTCCCCTCTGTGATTGGTTGTTAGAACTTCTTCTGGGAGCCCTCTGATTGGCTCCAGGATGTCATCTCCTTAGTTACAGTATTTTAGATCCGGATATCTGCAATATCCGCGGATATCCGCATTATGCGCCCAAATATCCGCAGATAGCTATCCGGATTTCTAGAGAAATCCGGAATTCGAATCCGAATCGGATAGCTGAAAAAAGGTCGGTAGTGATGTCGCGAACCTCCGATTTTCGGTTCGCGAACCGAACCTCCGCGGAAAGTTCAGTTCGCGAAAAAGTTCAAGAAACCGCAATAGACTTCAATGGGGAGGCGAACTTCAAAATTTAGAAAAATGTCTACTGGCTGGAAAAATGATAGAAAACATGTTTCAAGAGTTCTAGTACCTGGAGGATCACCCTCCTCCCTCCACCCTCCTACTGGAGGGAGGAGGGTCTCATCTGCCAGGGAATTATAGTATTTCAGAAGCCAGGTTTACATACCGTGGCTGGGAATTGAACCCAGGTCTCAGTGTATGGTAGGTAACTAACATATCCATTATACCACCAACACTACTAGCTGAAACTAGCCTAGCATGTACCATTTATGCTCAATCCAAGAGAAAAATTAGACAAGACAAATAACATTTATATCACACTTTTCTCCTGGCGGACTAAAAGCGCCAGAGCTGCAGCCACTAGGGCACGCTCTATAGGCAGTAGCAGTGTTAGGAAGACTTGCCTAAGGTCTCCTACTGAATAGGTGCTGGCTTACTGAATAGACAGAGATTCGAACCCTGGTCTCCTGTGTCAGAGGCAGAGCCCTTAACCATTACACCTTCCAGCCACTGCTTAAGGATATGTAGCCAGGCATGGCCTTGCCTTTTGTGTTCAACAGTTGTCAAGAGAAAAATTAGACAAGACAAATAACATTTATATCGTGCTTTTCTCCTGGCGGAGTCAAAGCGCCAGCCACCAGGGCACGCTCTATAGGCAGTAGCAATGTTAGGAAGACTTGTCTAAGGTCTCCTACTGAATAGGTGCTGGCTTACTGAACAGACAGAGCCGAGATTTGAACCCTGCTCTCCTGTGTCAGAGGCAGAGCCCTTAACCATTAAGAATTTGTAGCCAGGCATGGCCTTGCCTTTTGTGTTCAATAGTTGTCCAAAGACAACCCCAGAAGCCAGGTAGATTCTTCTCTCTCTCTCTCTCTAGTAGGGATGGTCACTGCTTTCAGCGGAATTGTATTTTTGAGCATAAATGGATTGAGTATAAATTGTACATGCTAGGCTAGCTTCAGCTAGAAGTGTTGGTGGTATAATGGATATGTTAGTTACCTACCCTACACTGAGACCTGGGTTCAATTCCCAGCCACGGTATGTAAGCTGGCTTTTGAAATACTGGAATTCCCTGGCAGATGAGACCCTCCTCCCTCTGGTAGGAGGGTGCCTAATTAAACTCTCCCTAGCAGAGTGTGTGTAGCAGCTGTCCCTTAACTAATTAGTGTAGGCAGACGAGTGAGTCAAATGGCACAAGGACCTTGCCTTGTATAAGGGGGGGGGGGGGGTGGGGCTCCACCAGTGAGTGCAGTCTGATTGGCAACAATGTGCCTGCTGACTGTGATGTAGAGTGTCAAAGTTTTGCTCAATAGAGCATTATGGGGCGAATCGAACTTCCGGGAAATGTTCGGGACATCTCTAAAGGTCGGATATCCGGGTATCCCGGATACCCGGAATCTGGATGAGCAGCACTGCTTATAGATCCACATACACTCCTTCTGGAGTAGGATCTTATCAAAAGCTCCTCTTCTGGGGCTGATTTTTAAATTATAAATCCCCTTAATTAAATTCCATACAACTTCCACCCTGGCATTCATTGAAATGTACTGCCACTGCACTTTCTGCTTTTTTATGATTAATATTATTTAGATGTTCACCAATGTGTGTACCTGTAACGATCGGTGAAGCACAGGGAGGATCTGATTACCGGTGATCTGCAGTATCACTGGGAATACAGATATATACCAGATTATAAGTGATCTGCAGTATCACCGATAATCCGATATACCAGCTAACCTCTAGTTCACCTGAGTAGAGTGTAGTGTTTGGTGTAACAGTAACACTTAGAGGACTAGGCCTCAGTGCAGTGCACAGATTCCTTCCGAAGACCTGAACTCTCCAAGGCGGAAGGAGTCAGGTCGAGAGTAGGAAGGATTCGCTGAAAATGACACTCAGGAGGAAGTGTCACTAACAGGATGGGGAACCGCCTCCAATAGTGAGGTCGGTTCTCGAGGTCGGACAAGCCAGGTCGTTAACACACAGACAGATAAGTACAGATTCAGAAGGCAGAGGCGGAGTCTATAGTACAGGCAGGGGTCGGCAACAGAGTATCAGAAATATCGAGGTACAAAATCGAAAGGCAGAAGCAGAGTCTAAGGACGAGCCGGGGTTCGGCAACAGAGTATCAGAATGGCAAAGTACAAGATCAGAGTTCAGGAGGAGAGTCAGGCAGGCAAAAGGTCAAAACAGATAATCACAATCAAACTAGTACTTTAATCTATCAACAGAATCTAGCTAAGTGTAGGATTACAGCTCCAGCTGGTCCCGGCACACTTAAGGATCTGACTACAGGTCTGACTGCTCCCACGTATGTGTTCGCAACGCCAGACACCCAGCAACTGAACAGCCGGCAGTATATGTACACAGTCATCTCTCCAGCGCCTCCCTAATTGCTGGACCAATGAGGAGAGGAGCCAGAGTCAGCTGACCAGCCTGGTCAGCTGACTCACTTCTGGGTGTCATATAATCCCTGCCTGAGTGCGCGCGCGCGTCACTCTAAACCTAGAGGGACTATCAGTCCCAGCCACACAAGCACCGCTCTGCGGGATGGGGCCATGCGCGCTAACCGCCGCGTCCAACGCGGCGGTTTCTCCGCGCTCCGCCATGCCTTGTACGGAGACAGCCGCCTCACACTGAGAGGAGGCGGCTGCCTCTCCGTACCCAGCCCTGCCTTGCGCGGAAAGAGCCGCCTCCCCCTGACTCATGGCGGCGGCTCTTCCGCGCTTCTTCACAGTACCCCCACCCACCCACCCCCGAGGAGTGGACTCCGGACAGCTCCTTCCAGGCTTTTCTGGATGTAAGGCATGAAATTCCTTCCTTAACTTGTCCGCATGCATGCGACTCCCCGGAACCCATTGTCTCTCCTCAATGCCATACCCTTTCCAATGCACCAGATATTGTACTGAGTTATGTACAATGCGTGAATCTAATATCTTTTCTACCTCGTACTCAGGTTGGTCATCTATCATCACAGGAGGAGGAGGAGTGGGGCCCACATGAACTGCTGGTTTAAGCAGGGACACGTGAAAGGACCTTACCCCACGCATGCTGGCGGGAAGATCAACGGAATAAGTAACGTTGTTGATCTTCTTAGCTACCAAGAACGGACCCACAAACCTGGGACCCAGTTTATCTGAGGGCTGTCTCAGGGTCAAGTGACGTGTGGACACCCAGACCAAGTCTCCTGGCTGGAACTTCCACTCCAACAAGCGTCTCTTGTCAGCCTGACCCTTTTGACTCCGGAATGCCCTTTCCAAATTACTCTTCACCGTCCCCCAGATGTCTTTAAATGCCCTCTGCCAGGCTTCCAGGGTTGGGAACGGAGAAGAGGCAACTGGCAAGGGGGAGAATTTGGGCGACCTCCCTGTCACAATCTGGAACGGCGAAAAACCAGAAGAAGAACTCTTCAAATTGTTCTGTGTGAATTCTGCGAAGGCCAGAAATTTTACCCAGTCATTCTGTGCCTCTGCAACGTAACATCTTAAGAACTGCTCTAAAGACTGATTAATCCGTTCAGTCTGCCCATTGGTCTGTGGGTGGTAGCCTGACGAGAAAGACAGCTTCATGCCCATTTGGTGGCAAAATGCCCTCCAGAATCTAGAGATGAATTGGACTCCCCGATCAGACACTATGTTTTCCGGAATGCCGTGCAGCCGGAAAATGTGGATGATAAATAAGTCGGCCAATTCCTGGGCCGAGGGGAGTCCTTTCAAGGGCACGAAATGGGCCATCTTACTGAAGCGGTCGACTACCACCCAAATGACTGACATGCCTTCAGACCTGGGGAGCTCACCCACGAAATCCATGGACAAGTGGGTCCATGGTTCACTCGGGGCGGGCAAAGGCTGTAAGGTACCGACAGGTGCCAGCCGGGAGGGTTTACTCTTTGCACATATTGCACATTCCCTAACAAATTCCTTGCAATCAACTGACAGGGAAGGCCACCAGGCACACCTGGCTACAAGATCTTGTGTTCTAGCGGCTCCGAGATGTCCAGCATTTTTATGTGCATGGAACATTTCTAGGATCTGGAGACGGAAGGGCAAGGGAATGAACATAACCCCTTCAGGCTTCCCTTCTGGGATGTCCTGCTGGAAGGGGCTCAACGTCTCCTTCCAATCTTCCTAAGTATCGGTTGCAGCCAGCACCAATTTCTGCGGAACAATAGTCCCAGAGACGGAGGGCTGTGCTGTCTTTGGCTCAAAGCACCTGGATAAAACGTCTGCCTTAACCACTTAAGGACCGCCCCCAGCCGATGGGCGGCGGCAAAGTCCGGGCCCAAATGACCGCAATACGCCCATCGGCGGGGGGCGGCTGCGGGAGTGGCTATGCGGCGATCGCGTCATTCGTGACGCGTTCAGCCGCCGGGGACCGGCTCCGCCCACCGTTCGCTGTAACCCGCCAGCCGTTCGGAAGCGCCGGCGGGTTACTAGCACCCGGATCGCCACTGCACATATGTATAATAGGCTTTGTAATGTATACAAAGCCTATTATACTGGCTGCCTCCTGCCCTGGTGGTCCCAGTGTCCGAGGGACCACCAGGGCAGGCTGCAGCCACCCTAGTCTGCACCCAAGCACACTGATTTCCCCCCCCTGCCCCCTGATCGCCCACAGCACCCCTCAGACCCCCCCCTGCCCACCCCCCAGACCACTGTTTGCACCCAGTCACCCCCCTAATCACCCATCAATCACTCCCTGTCACTATTTGTCAACGTTATTTTTTTTTTAGTCCCTAATCTGCCCTCTACTCCCTCCTGATCACCCCCCCACCCCTCAGATTCTCCCCAGACCCCCCCCCCCCCCCACCAGACCCCCCCCCCCCCGTGTACTGTATGCATCTATCCCCCCGATCACCTGTCAATCACCTGTCAATCACCCGTCAATCACCCGTCAATCACCCCCTGTCACTGCTACCCATCAATCAGCCCCTAACCTGCCCCTTGCGGGCAGTCTGATCACCCACCCACACCAATAGATCGCCCGCAGATCCGACATCCGATCACCTCCCAAGTGCAGTGTTTACATCTCTTCTCTCCTCTAAACACCCACTAATTACCCATCAATCACCCATCAATCACCCCCTATCACCACCTGTCACTGTTACCCATCAGATTAGACCCTAATCTGCCCCTTGCGGGCACCCAATCACCCGCCCACACGCTCAGATTGCCCTCAGACCCCCCCTTATCAATTCGCCAGTGCAATATTTACATCTGTTATTCCCTGTAATAACCCACTTATCACCTGTCAATCACCTATCAATCACCCCCTGTCACTGCCACCCATCAATCAACCCTGTCACTGCCACCCATCAATCAGCCCCTAACCTGCCCCTTGTGGGCAATCTGATCACCCACCCACACCAATAGATCGCCCGCAGATCCGACATCAGATCACCTCCCAAGTGCAGTGTTTACATCTCTTCTCTCCTCTAAACACCCACTAATTACCCATCAATCACCCCCTATCACCACCTGTCACTGTTACCCATCAGATTAGACCCTAATCTGACCCTTGCGGGCACCCAATCACCCGCCCACACGCTGAGATTGCCCTCAGACCCCCCCTTATCAATTCGCCAGTGCAATATTTACATCTGTTATTCCCTGTAATAACCCACTGATCACCTGTCAATCACCTATCAATCACCCCCTGTCACTGCCACCCATCAATCAGCCCCTAACCTGCCCCTTGCGGGCAATCTGATCACCCACCCACACCAATAGATCGCCCGCAGATCCGACATCAGATCACCTCCCAAGTGCAGTGTTTACATCTCTTCTCTCCTCTAAACACCCACTAATTACCCATCAATCACCCCCTATCACCACCTGTCACTGTTACCCATCAGATTAGACCCTAATCTGCCCCTTGCGGGCACCCAATCACCCGCCTACACGCTCAGAACGCCCTCGGACCCCAGCCCTGATCACCTCGCTAGTGCATAGCTTGCATCTATTTCCCCCCTCTAATCACACCTTGAGACACCCATCAATCACCTCCTGTCACCCCCTAGCACACCTACCCATCAGATCAGGCCCTAATTTGCCCCGTGTGGGCTCCTGATCACTCGGCCAAACCTTCAGATCCCCCTCAGACCCCCTTCCGATCACCTCCCCAGTGCATTGATTGCATCTATTTTCCCCTCTAACCGCCCCCTGAGACACCCATCAATCACCTCCTGTCACCCCCCTAGCACTCCTATCCATCAGATCAGGCCCCAAACATCCTGTCATCTAAGAGGCCACCCTGCTTATGACCGGTTCCACAAAATTTGCCCCCTCATAGACCACCTGTCATCAAAATTTGCAGATGCTTATACCCCTGAACAGTCATTTTGAGAAATTTGGTTTCCAGACTACTCACAGTTTTGGGCCCGTAAAATGCCAGGGCAGTATAGGAACCCCACAAGTGACCCCATTTTAGAAAGAAGACACCCCAAGGTATTCTGTTAGGTGTATGATGAGTTCATAGAAGATTTTATTTTTTGTCAAAAGTTAGCGGAAATTGGATTTTTATTGTTTTTTTCACAAAGTGTCATTTTTCACTAACTTGTGACAAAAAATAAAATCTTCTATGAACTCACCATACCTCTAACGGAATACCTTGGGGTGTCTTCTTTCTAAAATGGGGTCACTTGTGGGGTTCCTATACTGCCCTGGCATTTTAGGGGCCCTAAACCGTGAGGAGTAGTCTAGAAAACAAATGCCTCAAAATGACCTGTGAATAGGACGTTGGGCCCCTTAGCGCACCTAGGCTGCAAAAAAGTGTCACACATGTGGTATCACCATACTCAGGAGAAGTAGTATAATGTGTTTTGTGGTGTATTTTTACACATACCCATGCTGGGTGGGAGAAATCTCTCTGTAAATGGACAATTGTGTGTAAAAAAAATCAAAAATGTGTCATTTACAGAGATATTTCTCCCACCCAGCATGGTTATATGTAAAAATACACCACAAAACACATTATACTACTTCTTCTGAGTACGGCGATACCACATGTGTGACACTTTTTTGCAGCCTAACTGTGCTAAGGGGCCCAAAGTCCAATCAGTACCTTTAGGATTTCACAGGTCATTTTGAGACATTTGGGTTCAAGACTACTCCTCACGGTTTAGGGCCCCTAAAATGCCAGGGCAGTATAGGAACCCCACAAGTGACCCCATTTTAGAAAGAAGACACCCCAAGGTATTCTGTTAGGTGTATGATGAGTTCATAGAAGATTTTATTTTTTGTCACAAGTTAGCGGAAATTGATATGTATTGTTTTTTTTTTCACAAAGTGTCATTTTCCGCTAACTTGTGACAAAAAAAAATCTTCTATGAACTCACCATACTCCTAACAGAATACCTTGGGGTGTCTTCTTTCTAAAATGGGGTCACTTGTGGGGTTCCTATACTGCCCTGGCATTTTAGGGGCCCTAAACCGTGAGCAGTAGTCTAGAATCCAAATGCCTCAAAATGACCTGTGAATAGGACGTTAGGCCCCTTAGCGCACCTAGGTTGCAAAAAAGTGTCACACATGTGGTATCGCCGTACTCAGAAGAAGTAGTATATTGTGTTTTGGGGTGTATTTTTACACATACCCATGCTGGGTGGGAGAAATATCTCTGTAAATGACAATTGTTTGATTTTTTTTACACACAATTGTCCATTTACAGAGATATTTCTCCCACCCAGCATGGGTATGTGTAAAAATACACCCCAAAACACATTATACTACTTCTCCTGAGTACGGCGGTACCACATGTGTGGCACTTTTTTGCACCCTAAGTGCGCTAAGGGGCCCAAAGTCCAATGAGTACCTTTAGGATTTCACAGGTCATTTTGCGACATTTGGTTTCAAGACTACTCCTCGCGGTTTAGGGCCCCTAAAATGCCAGGGCAGTATAGGAACCCCACAAATGACCCCATTTTAGAAAGATTACACCCCAAGGTATTCCGTTAGGAGTATGGTGAGTTCATAGAAGATTTTATTTTTTGTCACAAGTTAGCGGAAAATGACACTTTGTGAAAAAAAACAATTAAAATCAATTTCCGCTAACTTGTGACAAAAAAAAAAATCTTGTATGAACTCACCATCCTCCTAACGGAATACCTTGGGGTGTCTTCTTTCTAAAATGGGGTAATTTGTGGGGTTCCTATACTGTCCTGGCATTTTAGGGGCCCTAAACCGTGAGGAGTAGTCTTGAAACAAAATTTCTCAAAATGACCTGTGAAATCCTAAAGGTACTCATTGAACTTTGGGCCCATTAGCGCAGTTAGGGTGCAAAAAAGTGCCACACATTTGGTATCGCCGTACTCAGGAGAAGTAGTATAATGTGTTTTGGGGTGTATTTTTCCACATACCCATGCTGAGTGGGAGAAATATCTCTATAAATAGACAATTGTGTGTAAAAAAAATAAAACAATTGTCATTTACGGAGATATTTCTCCCACCCAGCATGGGTATGTGGAAAAATACACCCCAAAACACATTATACTACTTCTCCTGAGTACGGCAATACCACATGTGTGGCACTTTTTTGCAGCCTAACTGCGCTAAGGGGCCCAAAGTCCAATGAGCATCTTTAGGCTTTACAGGGGTGCTTACTATTAGGCACCCCCCAAAATGCCAGGACAGTGAACACACCCCACAAATGACCCCATTTTGGAAAGTAGACACTTCAAGGTATTCAGAGAGGAGCATAGTGAGTCCGTGGCAGATTTAATTTTGTTTTGTCGCAAGTTAGAAGAAATGGAAACTTTTTTTTTTTTTTTCACAAATTGTCATTTTCCGCTAACTTGTGACAAAAAATAAAATCTTCTATGAACTCACCATGCCTCTCACTGAATACTTTGGGATGTCTTCTTTCCAAAATGGGGTCATTTGGGGGGTATTTGTACTATCCTGGAATTTTAGCCCCTCATGAAACCTGACAGGTGCGCAGAAAAGTCAGAGATGCTTGAAAATGGGAAAATTTACTTTTGGCACCATAGTTTGTAAACGCTATAACTTTTACCCAATCCAATAAATATACACTCAATGGTTTTTTTTTATCAAAGACATGTAGCAGAATAACTTTCGCGCTCAAATGTATAGGAAATTTTACTTTATTTGAAAAATGTCAGCACAGCAAGTTAAAAAAGTCATTTTTTTGCCAAAATTCATGTCTTTTTTGATGAATATAATAAAAACTAAAACTCACAGCAGCAATCAAATAGCAGCAAAAGAAAGCTGTATTAGTGACAAGAAAAGGAGGTAAAATTCCTTTAGGTGGTAGGTTGTATGACCGAGCAATAAACCGTGAAAGCTGCAGTGGTCTGAATGGAGAAAAAGGCTCTGGTCCTTAAGGGGCGAAAAGACTGTGGTCCTCAAGTGGTTAATGTTTTTGCTACCTGGAGTGTAAGTAATTATGAATCTGAACCTTGTAAAGAATAAAGACCATCGGGCCTGACGGGGACTTAATCTCTTAGCTCCCTCGATGTATTCTAAATTCTTGTGGTCCGTAAAAACCGTGATTGTATGCTCTGCTCCTTCCAGCCAGTGACGCCACTCTTCAAAGGCCAATTTAATGGCCAGGAGCTCTCTGTTGCCTATATCGTAGTTTCTCTCTGCTGGAGAGAACCTACGAGAAAAGTACGCACAGGAGTGTAATCTTCCCTGTAACCCCAATCGCTGAGACAGAACAGCCCCTACCCCGACCTCCGAGGCATCGACCTCAACAATGAATGGATAAGCGGTGTCAACATGTCTCAGGATCGGTGCGGAACAAAACAATTCCTTCAAACTAGAGAACGCATTTTGAGCCTCAGGAGACCAGTGGGTAGTATCTGCCCCCTTTTTTGTGAGACTGGTAAGGGGTGCGATGATCGTGGAGTACCCTTTTATAAACCTCCTATAGTAATTTGCAAAACCCAGGAATCTCTGGAGGGCTTTCAGGCCCACAGGTTGTGGCCATTCCAGGACAGCTGTGACTTTAGCAGGATCCATTGACAAACCTGAGGTAGAAATCACATACCCCAGAAACGTGACGGATGTCACCTCAAAAATACATTTTTCTAACTTGGCATACAGCATATTTTGCCTCAGTTTGTTCAGCACAAATTTGACATGGACCCTGTGCTCGGAGAGGTTTTTGGAGTAGATTAGTATATCGTCAAGGTATACAAGCACAAATCTACCCAACACCTCCCTGAATACCTCGTTGATCAATTCCTGGAAGACGGCTGGCGCAATGCACAACCCGAAGGGCAAGTACTCGTAATGCCCGTCGGGTGTGTTGAAGGCCATCTTCCATTCATCGCCCTTTCTAATGCGGATCAGGTTGTATGCACCCCTCAGATCTAATTTCGAGAAGATCTTAGCGTCTGTGACCTGCGTAAATAAATTGTGTATCAGTGGTAACGGATAACGATTCTTCACCGTGATTTTATTCAGACCACGGTAATCGATGCAAGGTCGAAGACCTCCATCTTTTTTCTTAACAAAAAAAGAAACCGGCTCCCGCCGGCAACCGGGAGGGGCGAATGAACCCTTTGGCTACATTGTCACGGATGTACTCCTGCATGGCCACTTTCTCTGGTCCCGACAAATTATACAGGTGACCCCTAGGGGGCATACAACCGGCACGGAGATCAATGGGGCAATCGAAAGGGCGATGAGGAGGTAACCTATCAGTAGCCTTGGGACAGAATACATCCGAGAATTCGGAGTATTGATCGGGAACACCCTCCACATGAACCTTGGTCTGACCTAGTGTTGGGCGAACAGTGTTCACCACTGTTCGGGTTCTGCAGAACATCACCCTGTTCGGGTGATGTTCGAGTTCGGCCGAACACCTGACGGTGCTCGGCCAAACCGTTCGGCCACATGGCCGAACTAAGAGCGCATGGCCGAACGTTCCCCGAACGTTCGGCTAGCGCTGTGATTGGCCGAACCGAACGGGTCACGTGGTTCGGGCCCGAACGCGCTCTGATTGGCCGAACGGTCACGTGGTTCGGGTAAATAAATACCCGAACCACGTCATATCTCCGCCATTTCTCTGTGGGTTTAGCTTTGGGTAGGCAGGCAGGGTAGTTCGCTCTCCAGCCACGCTAGCCAGGGTCCCCCCCAGTCATTGTGTGTCGCTGCTGGGAAAAGTAGTACACCGCTCGCTCAGCCACACTATATATATAGCATTGTTTACTGCCACTGTGTACCTCGCTCAGCCACGCTATATATAGCATTGTGTTTTCTAACACTCTGTGTACACGGCTTAGCCTGGCTATATAGCATTGTGTGTACTGCCACTGTGCACCTCGCTCAGCCACGCTATATATAGCATTGTGTTTTCTGACACTCTGTGTACACGGCTTAGCCTGACTATATAGCATTGTGTGTACTGCCACTGTGCACCCCGCTCAGCCACGCTATATATAGCATTGTGTTTTCTGACACTCTGTGTACACGGCTTAGCCTGACTATATAGCATTGTGTGTACTGCCACTGTGCACCTCGCTCAGCCACGCTATATATAGCATTGTGTTTTCTGACACTCTGTGTACACGGCTTAGCCTGACTATATAGCATTGTGTGTACTGCCACTGTGCACCTCGCTCAGCCACGCTATATATAGCATTGTGTTTACTGCCACTCTGTGTACACCGCTCAGCCAGACTATATACCATTGTTTACTGACACTCTGTGTACACCGCTCAGCCAGACTATATACCATTGTTTACTGACACTCTGTGTACACGGCTCAGCCTGACTATATAGCATTGTGTGTACTGCCACTGTGTACCTCGCTCAGCCACGCTATATATAGCATTGTTTACTGACACTCTGTGTACACGGGTCAGCCAGACTATATAGCATTGTGTGTACTGCCACTCTGTGTACACGGCTCAGCCAGACTATATATCATTATGTGTACTGCCACTCTGTGTACACCGCTCAGCCAGACTATATAGCATTGTGTGTACGGCCACTCTGTGTACACCGCTCAGCCAGACTATATAGCATTGTGTGTACTGCCACTCTGTGTACACCGCTCAGCCAGACTATATAGCATTGTGTGTACTGCCACTCTGTGTACACCGCTCAGCCAGACTATATACCATTGTTTACTGAAACTCTGTGTACACCGCTCAGCCAGACTATATACCATTGTTTACTGACACTGTGTGTACACCGCTCAGCCAGACTATATAGCATTGTGTGTACTGCCACTGTGTACCTCGCTCAGCCACGCTATATATAGCATTGTTTACTGACACTCTGTGTACACCGCTCAGCCAGACTATATAGCATTGTGTGTACTGCCACTCTGTGTACACCGCTCAGCCAGACTATATAGCATTGTGTTTACTTCCACTCTGTGTCTGCTGGGCCTGGGAACAGTAGTACACCGCTCACCTGCCACTGTATAGCATTGTGCTCTGTGTCGCTGCTGGGAATAGTGGTACACCGCTCACCCGCCACTGTATAGCATTGTGCTCTGTGTCGCTGCTGGGAATAGTGGTACTGTATAGCATTTCTGTACTGCCACTGTACTGCTGCCAGTCAGCGTGTACTGTAAGGATAAGTGAAATGAGGAAGAAATCCGGTGAAAGAGGAAGGGGCAAGGGAAGAGGTGTTTCCCCTGACGGTTCACGTACAGGCCACAGGGGAGCACCCAAGAAAACCCACTCAATACCGCCCATGTTGTCCAGGACAACAACCCTCACAGATCCAAAAGAACAGGACCAGATAATTACTTGGATGACCTCTCAAGCGTCCAGCAGTGGGTTAAGCAGCACCAGCACATCACGCACGAGGTCCGAGTCCTCAGCCAGTTACAAGGAGCCAGTGGGCACAAAGCTGACACAACCGGCAGCGACACCACGCACACAACTGCCAGATAACCAGTCCGATGAATTACCTCAGGACACAATGGGGTATTCGCAGGAGCTATTCCCAGCCCAATAAACTTCCACCTTTCAAAGGTCAATGGAGGAACAGCCAGAAATGTTGTGCCCGGATTCACAACCATTAACTGTGGGAAATGCACCGCGCACTGAAATACAAGGCGAGTCCGAGGAGGACTCGGAAACCCAAATCCCAGAGCAAGTTGGGCAGGAGGGGTTGCAATTGCAGGAGGACGGCCGACAAGATCTGGAAGACGACGTTGGAGTGAGCTGCGCAGAGGTTGTTCTGGGGAGCTCTACTCCACGGCGGCAGCCCCCCACAATGACATATGACGAGTTTGAGGAGATGGAAGAGGAGGGTATGGACAATGTGGACATAGACCCAGATTTTGTTTCTGAACGAGAACATCGCCGTCGTAGCAGCAGCACAGATGAGTCTGTTGAAGAACCCACTGCTGCACGAGTTCGCCTTGTGCCACAAGGTAGGCGGCGCGCAATTTCAGGCACCACAAGCGTGGAAGTTCAAGTGAGAGGCAAAAGAGGAGCAAACAGAAATCGCCAGCAAGGAGGCAGGTGCTCCAAAGTCTGGGCTTTCTTTGAAGACTGCACTGAGGATGTTACCATGGCGATTTGCAAGGTGTGCAAGACCCGCCTGAGCAGGGGGAAAAGTATTAACAACCTCTCCACCACCAGCATGAGCCGCCACATGCTATCCAAACATCCCACTCTGTGGGCAAACGCGGCAGGACAGGGTACCAGCAACACTGCCTCCCTTGGGTTCACCAGACTCACCACCAGACCCGCCTCAGCAGCAGCAGTAGCCCAGCCATTGCGTGGTTCACAACATTCACAAACATCAGACGACGCTGACACTGTCACTTTCCGGAGTAGTGCTCTTGAGGTCTCCCAGTGTTCATCAAACACAACAACCAACAGCCCTTCCGTGTGCAGCGCTACGGTTCAGTTGTCTGTGTCGGAGATGTTTGAGCGCAAGAGGAAATTGCCAGCAAATGACCCCCGGGCCGTAGCAGTAACTGCCAGCATAGCCAAGCTTCTGGCCTGCGAAATGCTGCCATATCGAGTGGTGGAGACAAACAGCTTCAAGGGCATGATGTCAGTGGCCATCCCACGTTACGTGGTTCCCAGCCGCTACCACTTTGCGCGCTCTGCAGTGCCTGAGTTGCATGAGCACGTGGTCAGCAAAATAACCCGAAGCTTGAAGAATGCCGTTGCCTGCAAGGTTCACCTCACCACTGACACTTGGACGAGTGCGTTCGGACAGGGTCGATACATCTCCCTTACCGCGCACTGGGTGAACCTTGAAGAGCCTGGCAGCGATTCCTCACCTGCTACGGCGCGGGTGTTGCCCACGCCGCAAACAGCTGCACCGCCGTCCCTCCCACTGGATAACAACAGCAGCACCTACCTCTCTGACTCCTTCTCCTCCAACGCATCTCAAAGCTTTACCTCATCCGGAAATGCTAACCCAGCAGCAGTAGGATCGTGGAAGCAGGGCAGCACAGCTGTTGGCATGCGTCAGCAAGCGTTGCTGAAGCTGATCTGCCTTGGGGATAAGCAGCACACAGGGGTGGAAATTTGGAAGGGAATAAAGGAACAGACGGATTTGTGGCTGGCACCGCTGGACCTGAAACCGGGCATGGTTGTGTGTGATAATGGGAGTAATCTCATTCGCGCTTTAAGGTTGGCTAAGCTGACACACATCCCTTGCCTGGCGCACGTGATGAACCTAGTAGTTCAGCGGTTCCTGAGGACATACCCAGGCGTGGCCGATCTTCTGTTGAAGGTGCGTCGAGTGGCTAAACATTGTAGAAATTCCAGTACTGCTTCGGGGGCACTCGCCAAGATGCAGGAGCGCTTCAATCTCCCCCACCATCGCTTGCTGTGTGATGTCCCTACGCGCTGGAATTCTACGCTGCACATGCTAGCACGCTTTTGTGAGCAGAAGAGTGCAGTGGTCCAGTACATGACGGCGCAGTACCGAGGCACATCCGGACAGCTGCCAAGCTTCTGTGGATCCGATTGGGCCAACATGTTGGACCTCTGCCAAGTCCTTCAAAATTTTGAGCAATCCACGTTGCTTGTGAGCAGTGACAACTCTTCAGTCAGCATTACCATACCACTGCTGTGTTTACTGAAGAGGTCAATGTTGAAAATCAAGGAAACAGCTGTCATGATGCAACTGGGGGAATCTGAAGGAGAAAACGATCAGCGTGATGGTACCAACATCAGGCCATCCGCCTCAGGGAACGCTGGCCCCAGCAGCTATGACGAAGAAGAGGAGGAGGAACAGCTGGAGTTGGAGCAGGAATTTCATGCCACCACTGACGAGGGCCAGAGCGGTGCACATTGGACTTCCACAATTCAGCGCGAATGGTCAGCAGAAGCAGACCAGGAGGAAGGTGACGACTATGATGCATCACAACAACTATCACAACGCTCACAAGAGGATGATGAGGATTCTGGTAGGACTCTGGCACACATGGCTCAATTCATGCTAGACTGCATTGAACGCGACCCACGCATTGTGCGCATTCTGGACAACACCAATTACTGGGTTTATACCCTAATGGATGCACGGTACAAACACAATGTTCCAAAACTGCTTGAAGAAAGAGTCAGACAGGTCAAAATGGAAGAATACCAGCAGGCCCTTGTGGAGACTTTAGAGAGGAGATTGACATCCTCCCCCTCCTCTAGCCAGTTGTACGCCGACAGACTGACTTCCGCAAACCCAGGACGACCAGGAGGGCAGCAAACAACGCAAGCCGCAGCTAGTGCCCAAAAGGGAATGGTATCGGCAGTGTCCTTGGAGTGGGAAAATTTTCTGACACCCATGCAGCAGCAGCCCACTGAACAGCAAGCGTGCAGATCCACCTCCAACACCGATCGCCTGGAGAAGATGGTCAAGGACTACATGTCAGATGACGTAGCTGTGTCGAACAATCCATCTGCACCCTTCAACTATTGGGTATCGAAGCTAGACACCTGGCACGATCTGGCAATGTACGCAATAGAGGTGCTGGCTTGCCCGGCAGCCAGCGTTATGTCGGAACGCTGTTTCAGTGCTGCCGGAGGCATCGTCACAGATCGGCGTATCCGCCTCTCCACAGAAAATGCAGACCGTCTGACTCAAATTAAAATGAATCAATCCTGGATTGGAAACGACTACGCAACACTCCAGGACCCCAACCAAGTAACATGACCAATGAACATCTGGGATGGTGTAGCGTTTCCGGTCCCTGTTTATTGAACCTCTCATCTGTATTACATTTATGACTGCATGGCGGCAAAAAGCATTGCTGCTATATCCGCACGCTTTTTGTCCTCATGCAAGGCCTGGGTTGTTGTGTCTCAAAAAGCATGGCCTTCTCCTCCTGCGCCTGCTCCTGTTCCATCACGTGTGCTGCTGCTGCTGCTGGGTTAGCGTTGCCGGTCCCTGTTTATGGAACCTCTTATCTTTATTACATTTATGACTGCATGGCGGTACAAAGCATGCTATCCGCACGCTTCTTGTCCTCATGCAAGGCCTGGGTTGTTGTGTCTCACAAAGCGTGGCCTTCTCCTCCTGCGCCTCCTCCTGTTCCATCACGTCTGCTGCTGCTGGGTTAGCGTTGCCGCGTGGTCCCTGTTTATTGAACCACTTATCTTTATTACATTTATGACTGCATGGCGGTACCTCATGCAAGGCCTGGGTTGTTGTGTCTCACAAAGCGTGGCCTTCTCCTCCTGCGCCTCCTCCTGTTCCATCACGTCTGCTGCTGCTGGGTTAGCGTTGCCGCGTGGTCCCTGTTTATTGAACCACTTATCTTTATTACATTTATGACTGCATGGCGGTACAAAGCATGCTATCCGCACGCTTCTTGTCCTCATGCAAGGCCTGGGTTGTTGTGTCTCACAAAGCGTGGCCTTCTCCTCCTGCGCCTCCTCCTGTTCCATCACGTCTGCTGCTGCTGGGTTAGCGTTGCCGCGTGGTCCCTGTTTATTGAACCACTTATCTTTATTACATTTATGACTGCATGGCGGTACCTCATGCAAGGCCTGGGTTGTTGTGTCTCACAAAGGTGGCCTTCTCCTCCTGCGCCTCCTCCTGTTCCATCACGTCTGCTGCTGCTGGGTTAGCGTTGCCGCGTGGTCCCTGTTTATTGAACCACTTATCTTTATTACATTTATGACTGCATGGCGGTACCTCATGCAAGGCCTGGGTTGTTGTGTCTCACAAAGCGTGGCCTTCTCCTCCTGCGCCTCCTCCTGTTCCATCACGTCTGCTGCTGCTGGGTTAGCGTTGCCGCGTGGTCCCTGTTTATTGAACCACTTATCTTTATTACATTTATGACTGCATGGCGGTACCTCATGCAAGGCCTGGGTTGTTGTGTCTCACAAAGCGTGGCCTTCTCCTCCTGCGCCTCCTCCTGTTCCATCACGTCTGCTGCTGCTGGGTTAGCGTTGCCGCGTGGTCCCTGTTTATTGAACCACTTATCTTTATTACATTTATGACTGCATGGCGGTACAAAGCATGCTATCCGCACGCTTCTTGTCCTCATGCAAGGCCTGGGTTGTTGTGTCTCACAAAGCGTGGCCTTCTCCTCCTGCGCCTCCTCCTGTTCCATCACGTCTGCTGCTGCTGGGTTAGTGTTGCCGCGTGGTCCCTGTTTATTGAACCACTTATCTTTATTACATTTATGACTGCATGGCGGTACAAAGCATGCTATCCGCACGCTTCTTGTCCTCATGCAAGGCCTGGGTTGTTGTGTCTCACAAAGCGTGGCCTTCTCCTCCTGCGCCTCCTCCTGTTCCATCACGTGTGCTGCTGCTGGGTTAGCGTTACCGGTCCCTTTTCCTGGAACCTCTTATATGTATTACATTTATGACTGCATGCCGACAAAAAGCATGTTACCTGTGCAAAGAAAACAGACATTTCCCGCATTTAAAAGACAGTTTTCCCTTTGAAACTTTAAAATCGATTTTCTCAAAAACTATAAGCTCTTTTTGCTTATTTTTTTTCCTCTTGTACCCACTCCCAAGGTGCACATACCCTGTAAATTTGGGGTATGTAGCATGTAAGGAGGCTTTACAAAGCACAAAAGTTCGGGTCCCCATTGACTTCTATTATGTTCGGAGTTCGGGTCGAACACCCGAACATCGCGGCCATGTTCGGCCTGAACCCGAACATCTAGATGTTCGCCCAACACTAGTCTGACCTAATGTCACTTTCCCTAGACACTGTTGGGAACAGAAGTCTGACCAACTGGTTAATTGTCCTGTAGCCCAATCAACCTGTGGCGAATGAAGCTGCAGCCAGGGCATACCTAGGACAATTGTGGAGGTAGTTATATGTAACACAAAAAAACTCAAACTCTCCCTGTGCAGTACCCCAGTAATGATTTCCACCTCTGGTGTCTGGGACAGCGGACAGTCCCTTTGTAGCGGGGAGTCGTCCACGACAGTAACCTGGATAGGTGGTTTTACTGGGGTGAGGGGAATGCCCAACTTCTCCGCAAACTCGGTACTCATAAAATTAGCCACAGAGCCTGAATCAACAAAGGCCTCCGTGGCTACAGATTTGTCCCCCATGTAACCATACAGAGGAGGAGCAAACGTCTTTCTTTTAGGGGTGTGAGTTGAGCGCTTAGGGTGTCACCCCTTACAACTCCTAGGCGGTAGCCTTTCCCGTCTGATTCTTATTCGGCTTACCCTATGCCCCCCTTCACTAGGGATGCTCGGAAAATTCCGCGGAATTATGAATTCCGAGATTCCGGCCGGAATTAGGTTAACTCCGATTCCGGTAGTCAAATCGGAATTCCTATACCTCTCAAATGGAATTCCGCGGAAATTTTATAATTCCGACGGAATTTTCCGGAATAACACAAAAATCAATCAATCTCTCTCTCTTTCTCTCTCTCTCTCTCCATCCATATCATGCAGTAGGGAATTGCAGATTTTCAAAACAGCTTATATACCATAGCTGGGATTTGAACCCAGGACCTAGTGTGTAGTAGGTATCTGTCTTACCCTCTAGACCATGACCCACACTACATGCTAAAGCTGGCGGTAGCATAAACAATACTTCTATTATGATCAATTCGATAGAAAAAGTAGCATGGTTAAGGATTTGTACTTTTTGAAAAGCATGCTTATATACCATAGCTGGGATTTGAACCCAGGACCTAGTGTGTAGTAGGTATCTGTCTTACCCTCTAGACCATGACCCACACTACATGCTAAAGCTGGCGGTAGCATAAACCATACTTCCATTATGATCAATTCGATAGAAAAAGTAGCATGGTTAAGGATTTGTACTTTTTGAAAAGCATGCTTATATACCATAGCTGGGATTTGAACCCAGGACCTAGTGTGTAGTAGGTATCTGTCTTACCCTCTAGACCATGACCCACACTACATGCTAAAGCTGGCGGTAGCATAAACCATACTTCCATTATGATCAATTCGATAGAAAAAGTAGCATGGTTAAGGATTTGTACTTTTTGAAAAGCATGCTTATATACCATAGCTGGGATTTGAACCCAGGACCTAGTGTGTAGTAGGTATCTGTCTTACCCTCTAGACCATGACCCACACTACATGCTAAAGCTGGCGGTAGCATAAACCATACTTCCATTATGATCAATTCGATAGAAAAAGTAGCATGATTAAGGATTTGTACTTTTTGAAAAGCATGCTTATATACCATAGCTGGGATTTGAACCCAGGACCTAGTGTGTAGTAGGTATCTGTCTTACCCTCTAGACCAGGGGTCCCCAAACATTTTGGGTTGAGGGCCGGGTCAACATACTTCAGACCGCTGGTGGGCCGGAGTAAACATAAAATGATGTAGAAGTCTTTGCGGACCAGACAGTGAAGCATACCCAGGTGACAATCTGCAAGCCAATTGGACAGCAGTGTCACCTGATGTGGAATTTGATTGGAAACCAGCAAAATTTCTGCTTTCTGGCTTCCATGTGGATGGGGGTTGCTGCACTGCTATTCCATATGTGGACCACCAATATTTAAAGATGTAGCTGACTGCATTTATAAGCAATACATTTTCTGTGTGGGGGCCGGTAAGAAAGCCTTAGGGGGCCACATTCGGCCCGCGGGCCTTACTTTGAGGACCACTGCTCTAGACCATCAACCACACTCAGGGCCAGGCTTTAGCATGTAGTGTGGTCAGAGGTGGGACAAGGTCCTTCAGCATCCAAGGCTGAGACAGCAAAGTGCGCCCCCCCATCCCTCCCACCCCAGCTGTCACACACTGATTGCTATTACACTAAGAGGTGCCCCAGGGCCCCCCACCCCCCCACCCCCAACAACTTAATCTCTACTTATCTGGCTTGCAGTCACTGCCATGTATCACCTTTTCTTATTTCTTTCTGCTTCAAACACAATTGGGAATGACAGCTGAATGAATTGTGCACCCCCTCCTACACTGCGCCCTGAGGCTGCAGCCTCTCCAGCCTCAGCCTTACTAGTGGGTAAGACAGATACCTACTACACACTAGGTCCTGGGTTCAAATCCCAGCTATGGTATATAAGCATGCTTTTCAAAAAGTACAAATCCTTAATCATGCTACTTTTTCTATCGAATTGATCATAATGGAAGTATAGTTTATGCTACCTCCAGCTTTAGCATGTAGTGTGGGTCATGGTCTAGAGGGTAAGACAGATACCTACTACACACTAGGTCCTGGGTTCAAATCCCAGCTATGGTATATAAGCATGCTTTTCAAAAAGTACACATCCTTAACCATGCTACTTTTTCTATCGAATTGATCATAATGGAAGTATGGTTTATGCTACCGCCAGCTTTAGCATGTAGTGTGGGTCATGGTCTAGAGGGTAAGACAGATACCTACTACACACTAGGTCCTGGGTTCAAATCCCAGCTATGGTATATAAGCTGTTTTGAAAATCTGCAATTCCCTACTGCATGATATGGATGAGAGAGATTAAAATTTTTCCGTATAAGTCGGAATTCTGCGGAACTGCCCCGGTATACCGTCGGAATGGAATGGTAACGGAATTTTTATATGGCGGAATTGTGCCGGAAACGGAAATCGGCTATTCCGACCATGCCTGCCCTTCACCACAGTACAAACATAACTGTTCAGACATTCTCCGTCTTCTCTCCACTTGGGTTAACTTAGACCGACCGATCTGCATCGGCTCAGGTGGAGGTAAGACTGGGGACGATGAGACAGAGGGAGATGGAGTTACTACGGGTGCAGCAGGAGGTGCTGCGTAAGAAGTCAACCTGACACGATGACTGCCCCTAGTCTGTCTCTGATGGCGTAGCCTACGGTCGATTCGAATGGCCGATGAGATGGCCTCATCGACTGTTTTGGGCTCGGGTAGACTTAACATTAGTATGCTAAGGAAGAAAGGAGAGAAGTCCGGCACTGCAGTAAACGAATTGTGCTTTAATGCTTGTTCAGACTGTGATCATAGAAGTGCATACACAATACTTGTCAGCATATTCAAGGCAGATGATACAGTCCTACCGTGGGTATGTGGCAGCAGGTGCAGGGTAGTGGTGGGCGAACACCTAGATGTTCAGGTTCGCGAACGTTCGCCGAACATCGCCGCGATGTTCGGGTGTTCGCGCCGAACTCCGAACATAATGGAAGTCAATGGGGACCCGAACTTTCGTGCTTTGTAAAGCTTCCTTACATGCTACATACCCCAAATTAGCAGGGTATGTGCACCTTGGGAGTGGGTACAAGAGGAAAAAAAATATTTGAAAAAGAGCTTATAGTTTTTGAGAAAATTGATTGTAAAGTTTCAAAGGAAAAACTGTCTTTTAAATGTGGAAAATGTCATGTTTCTTTGCACAGGTAACATGCTTTTTGTCGCCATGCAGTCATAAATGTAATACAGAGAAGAGGTTCCAGGAAAAGGGACCGGTAACGCTAACCCAGCACCAGCAGCAGCACACATGATGGAACAGGAGGAGGAGGCGCAGGAGGAGAAGGCCACGCTTTGTGAGACACAACAACCCAGGCCTTGCATGAGGACAAGAAGCGTGCGGATAGCATGCTTTTTACCGCCATGCAGTCATAAATGTAATAAAGATAAGAGGTTCAATAAACAGGGACCACGCGCCGGCAACGCTAACCCAGCAGCAGCAGACGTGATGGAACAGGAGGAGGCGCAGGAGGAGAAGGCCACGCTTTGAGACACAACAACCCAGGCCTTGCATGAGGACAAGAAGCGTGCGGATAGCATGCTTTTTACCGCCATGCAGTCATAAATGTAATAAAGATAAGAGGTTCAATAAACAGGGACCACGCGCCGGCAACACTAACCCAGCAGCAGCAGACGTGATGGAACAGGAGGAGGCGCAGGAGGAGAAGGCCACGCTTTGAGACACAACAACCCAGGCCTTGCATGAGGACAAGAAGCGTGCGGATAGCATGCTTTTTACCGCCATGCAGTCATAAATGTAATAAAGATAAGTGGTTCAATAAACAGGGACCACGCGGCAACGCTAACCCAGCAGCAGCAGACGTGATGGAGCAGGAGGAGGCGCAGAAGGAGAAGGCCACGCTTTGTGAGACACAACAACCCAGGCCTTGCATGAGGACAAGAAGCGTGCGGATAGCATGCTTTTTACCGCCATGCAGTCATAAATGTAATAAAGATAAGAGGTTCCATAAACAGGGACCGTCACCGGCAACGCTAACCCAGCAGCAGCAGCAGCAGCAGATGTGATGGAACAGGAGGAGGCGGAGGAGGAGAAGGCCACGCTTTTTGAGACACAACAACCCAGGCCTTGCATGAGGACAAGAAGCGTGCGTATAGCATGCTTTGTACCGCCATGCAGTCATAAATGTAATAAAGATAAGAGGTTCCATAAACAGGGACCGGCAACGCTAACCCAGCAGCAGCAGCAGCACACGTGATGGAACAGGAGGAGGCGCAGGAGGAGAAGGCCATGCTTTTTGAGATACAACAACACAGGCCTTGCATGAGGACAAAAAGCGTGCGGATATAGCAGCAATGCTTTTTGCCGCCATGCAGTCATAAATGTAATACAGATGAGAGGTTCAATAAACAGGGACCGGAAACGCTAAACCATCCCAGATGTTCATTGGTCATGTTACTTGGTTGGGGTCCTCCTGGAGTGTTGCGTAGTCGTTTCCAATCCAGGATTGATTCATTTTAATTTGAGTCAGACGGTCTGCATTTTCTGTGGAGAGGCGGATACGCCGATCTGTGACGATGCCTCCGGCAGCACTGAAACAGCGTTCCGACATAACGCTGGCTGCCGGGCAAGCCAGCACCTCTATTGCGTACATTGCCAGTTCGTGCCAGGTGTCTAGCTTCATGCCCGGTTTCAGGTCCAGCGGTGCCAGCCACAAATCCGTCTGTTCCTTTATTCCCCTCCAAATTTCCTCCCCTGTGTGCTGCTTATCCCCAAGGCATATCAGCTTCAGCAACGCTTGCTGACGCATGCCAACAGCTGTGCTGCACTGCTTCCACGATCCTACTGCTGCTGGTGCTGGGTTAGCGTTTCCGGATGAGGTACAGCTTTGAGATGCGTTGGAGGAGAAGGAGTCAGAGAGGTAGGTGCTGCTGTTGTTGTCCAGTGGGAGGGACGGCGGTGCAGCTGTTTGCGGCGTGGGCAACACCCGCGCCATAGCAGGCGAGGAATCGCTGCCAGGCTCTTCAAGGTTCACCCAGTGCGCGGTAAGGGAGATGTATCGACCCTGGCCGAACGCACTCGTCCAGGTGTCAGTGGTGAGGTGAACCTTGCAGGCAACGGCATTCTTCAAGCTTCGGGTTATTTTGCTGACCACGTGCTCATGCAACTCAGGCACTGCAGAGCGCGCAAAGTGGTAGCGGCTGGGAACCACGTAACGTGGGATGGCCACTGACATCATGCCCTTGAAGCTGTTTGTCTCCACCACTCGATATGGCAGCATTTTGCAGGCCAGAAGCTTGGCTATGCTGGCTGTTACTGCCACGGCCCGGGGGTCATTTGCTGGCAATTTCCTCTTGCGCTCAAACATCTCCGAGACAGACAACTGAACCGTAGGGCTGCACACCGAAGGGCTGTTGGTTTTTGTGTTTGATGAACACTGGGAGACCTCAAGAGCACTACTCCGGAAAGTGACAGTGTCAGCGTCGTCTGATGTTTGTGAATGTTGTGAACCACGCAATGGCTGGGCTACTGCTGCTGCTGAGGCGGGTCTGGTGGTGAGTCTGGTGAACCCAAGGGAGGCAGTGTTGCTGGTGGTACCCTGTCCTGCCGCGTTTGCCCACAGAGTGGGATGTTTGGATAGCATGTGGCGGCTCATGCTGGTGGTGGAGAGGTTGTTAATACTTTTCCCCCTGCTCAGGCGGGTCTTGCACACCTTGCAAATCGCCATGGTAACATCCTCAGTGCAGTATTCAAAGAAAGCCCAGACTTTGAAGCACCTGCCTTGCTGGCGATTTCTGTTTGCGCCTCTTTTGCCTCTCACTTGAACTTCCACGCTTGTGGTGCCTGAAATTGCGCGCCGCCTACCTTGTGGCACAAGGCGAACTCGTGCAGCAGTGGGTTCTTCAACAGACTCATCTGTGCTGCTGCTACGATGGCGATGTTCTCGTTCACAAACAAAATCTGGGTCTATGTCCACATTGTCCATACCCTCCTCTTCCATCTCCTCAAACTCGTCATATGTCATTGTGGGGGGCCGCCGCCGTGGAGTAGAGCTCCCCAGAACAACCTCTGCGCAGCTCACTCCAACGTCGTCTGGTTATCTGGCAGTTGTGTGCGTGGTGTCGCTGCCGGTTGTGTCAGCTTTGTGCCCACTGGCTCCTTGTAACTGGCTGAGGACTCGGTCCTCGTGCGTGATGTGCTGGTGCTGCTTAACCCACTGCTGGACGCTTGAGAGGTCATCCAAGTAATTATCTGGTCCTGTTCTTTTGGATCTGTGAGGGTGGTTGTCCTGGACAACATGGGCGGTATTGAGTGGGTTTTCTTGGGTGCTCCCCTGTGGCCTGTACGTGAACCGTCAGGGGAAACACCTCTTCCCTTGCCCCTCCCTCTTTCACCGGATTTCTTCCTCATTTCACTTATCCTTAAAGTACACGCTGACTGGCAGCAGTACAGTGGCAGTACAGAAATGCTATACAGTGGTGGGTGAGCGGTGTACCACTATTGCCAGCAGCGACACAGAGCACAATGCTATACAGTGGCAGGTGAGCGGTGTACTACTGTTCCCAGCAGACACAGAGTGGCAGTAAACACAATGCTATATAGTGTGGCTGAGCCGTGTACACAGATTGGCAGTAAACACAATGCTATATAGTCTGCTATATAGTCACCCCGAACGGGGTGATGTTCTGCAGAACCCGAACAGTGGCGAACACTGTTCGCCCAACACTACTGGGAACGCAGATTTTAGTACCTAAACACACGATACAACATGTTTTCCGGGGTCGGACTCTGAGGCACATACAGATGGTCCCGATCATCATCCTCATCATACAACTCTTCTCCTGAGTCTGACCCACCCACCACCTCTGCCACCCCAACATCCCCAGACACAGACCCCTCATCGTCCTCAACATTAACTTGGGATGCTGGCCTGAGCCAGACCTCCTCCTCCACATCAGGCCCCATCATCTCCTCAATGGCAGCCCTCATTAATCGCTCTGGCGACGGACCGATGGACACAACGTTCTCCTCCGGGGAGGGCTGCTGCTGACCACTGGCTGCTGGGGTGGATGTTATAGCTTGCGTGGGGCGTTGGCTGTTGCTGTTGTTGGGAGTGCTGCTCACAGCGGAGGTCTCTGAGGAACTCATGGTGAGCTCATATAGTGGTTGGCGGTGAGTGGAGTATTACTGATCCCAGCAATATACACACTGCAAATATGCAACCAGGCGGGGCTTTCTTTGAACCAGAGTTCTCTTTTTATTTCTTCATTATAGTCTTCCAGAAAGCAGGTGATAAGTGTAGACATAAACAAACAGGCCTCCACTTCATAAAACAATGCCTGACACGTGTTTCACGGCCATAAGCCGCTTCCTCAGAGGCACATCAAACAAACATCAGAATCTAGGCCATAAAAAACATCACCGCGATATGGAGATGATAGACAGATACACCTTCCACGCCGATCTCAGTTAGAGCAGGCTGCAATATACACACTGACTGGCAGAGTACGCAATGCTGTATAGTGTGGCTGAGCGGTGTACACAGAGTGGCAGTAAACACAATGCTATATAGTCTGGCTGAGCGGTGTACACAGAGTGGCAGTACACACAATGCTATATAGTCTGGCTGAGCGGTGTACACAGAGTGGCAGTACACACAATGCTATATAGTCTGGCTGAGCGGTGTACACAGAGTGGCAGTAAACAATGCTATATAGTGTGGCTGAGCCGTGTACACAGAGTGGCAGTAAACAATGCTATATAGTCTGGCTGAGCAGTGTACACAGAGTGGCAGTACACACAATGCTATATAGTCTGGCTGAGCCGTGTACACAGAGTGGCAGTACACACAATGCTATATAGTGTGGCTGAGCGGTGTACACAGAGTGGCAGTAAACAATGCTATATAGTGTGGCTGAGCTGTGTACAGAGTGGCAGTAAACAATGCTATATAGTGTGGCTGAGCGGTGTACACAGAGTGGCAGTAAACAATGCTATATAGTCTGGCTGAGCGGTGTACACAGAGTGGCAGTACACACAATGCTATATAGTCTGGCTGAGCGGTGTACACAGAGTGGCAGTAAACAATGCTATATAGTGTGGCTGAGCGGTGTACACAGAGTGGCAGTAAACACAATGCTATATAGTCTGGCTGAGCGGTGTACACAGAGTGGCAGTACACACAATGCTATATGGTCTGGCTGAGCGGTGTACACAGAGTGGCAGTACACACAATGCTATATAGTCTGGCTGAGCAGTGTACACAGAGTGGCAGTACACACAATGCTTTATAGTCTGGCTGAGCCGTGTACACAGAGTGGCAGTACACACAATGCTATATAGTCTGGCTGAGCGGTGTACACAGAGTGGCAGTAAACACAATGCTATATATAGCGTGGCTGAGCGAGGTACACAGTGGCAGTACACACAATGCTATATAGTCTGGCTGAGCGGTGTACACAGAGTGGCAGTAAACAATGCTATATATAGTGTGGCTGAGCGAGGTACACAGTGGCAGTAAACAATGCTATATATAGTGTGGCTGAGCGAGCGGTGTACTACTGTTCCCAGCAGCGACACACAATGACTTGGGGGGACCCTGGCTAGCGTGGTTGGAGAGCGAACTACCCTGCCTGCCTACCCAAAGCTAAACCCACAGAGAAATGGTGGAGATATGACGTGGTTAGGGTATTTATTTACCCGAACCACGTGACCGTTCGGCCAATCAGAGCGCGTTCGGGTCCGAACCACGTGACCCGTTCGGCCAATCACAGCGCTAGCCGAACGTTCGGGGAACGTTCGGCCATGCGCTCTTAGTTCGGCCATGCGGCCGAACGGTTTGGCCGAGCACCATCAGGTGTTCGGCCGAACTCGAACATCACCCGAACAGGGTGATGTTCTGCAGAACCCGAACAGTGGCGAACACTGTTCGCCCAACACTAGTGCAGGGTGCAAATCGGGCAGCCTAACGGCCGTTTCGCATGGCGATGCTTCTTCTGAGGCTTTTCCACTTTCGTGGAAAAGCCTCAGAAGAAGCACCGCCGTGCGAAACGGCTGTTAGGCTGCCCGATTTGCACCCTGCACCCGCTGCCACATACCCACGGTAGGACTGTATCATCTGCCTTGAATATGCTGACAAGTATTGTGTATGCACTTCTATGATCACAGTCTGAACAAGCATTAAAGCACAATTCGTTTACTGCAGTGCCGGACGTCTCTCCTTTCTTCCTTAGCATACAAGAGTCACTTATGTACATATCCTGAGCTTGCAGTCTACCACCGTGGGTTCACTATCAAGGGGTACCCTGCCGACCAATGCAGAATCAGCCGTGTGTAGTGCCGACCCTCTTTTGAATTTCCCTCTTATACATGCAAGACTTAACATTAGGTCAGAGACCTCATCCGACAACCCAGACAGAAAGTAATCCAGCAGAGCATAGGTGTCAAACCTGGCTGTAACTGACCACCTACGAAATTCGGCCGCAATAATCTTCGACTGGACCCTTGCCTTGCCGTAAAAGCTTGAACTTCCGCTCAGAGGTCGCAGCAAGGTCAGGGTCGTCGTAAATTACTTCCATGGCTTTAAAGAATTCCTCTACCGAGGTCAGAGCTGTGTCCCTAGGAGGCAGGTTATATGCCCAGGTCTGAGAGTCACCGGCCAGTAAAGTTTTGATGAACGTGACTCTCTGGGCCTCAGTACCAGAGGATCGGGGTCTCAATTCAAAATATGATAACACTCTACTCCTAAAATTGCGGAAGTCAGATCTGTGGCCTGAGAATTTCTCGGGTACGGGCATACGTATGTCCATGCTAGGAGGGGACCGCACCTCATCAACTGATGTCTGGAGGGTTCGTACAGACCCTGACAGGGCCTCAATCAATGCTTTGTGTTCACACAGCACTCGATTGACATTATCCACTGAAGTGGCAAGTTCCCCCAGAGGACCAGTGCGTGGGTCCATTTTGTTTATGGTCTGGCGTTCTGTAACGATCGGTGAAGCACAGAGAGGATCTGATTACCGGTGATCTGCAGTATCACTGGGAATACAGATGTATACCACATTATAAGTGATCTGCAGTATCACCGATAATCCGATATACCAGCTAACCTCTAGTTCACCTGAGTAGAGTGTAGTGTTTGGTGTAACAGTAACACTTAGAGGACTAGGCCTCAGTGCAGTGCACAGATTCCTTCCGAAGTCCTGAACTCTCCAAGGCGGGAGGAGTCAGGTCGAGAGTAGGAAGGATTCGCTGAAAATGACACTCAGGAGGAAGTGTCACTAACGGGATGGGGAACCGCCTCCAATAGTGAGGTCGGTTCTCAAGGTCGGACAAGCCAGGTCGTTAACATACAGACAGATAAGTACAGATTCATAAGGCAGAGGTGGAGTCTATAGTACAGGCAGGGGTCGGCAACAGAGTATCAGAAATATCGAGGTACAAAATCGAAAGGCAGAAGCAGAGTCTAAGGACGAGCCGGGGTTCGGCAACAGAGTATCAGAATGGCAAGGTACAAGATCAGGAGTTCAGGAGGAGACTCAGGAAGGCAAAAGGTCAAAACAGATAATCACAATCAAACTAGTACTTTAATCTATCAACAGAATCTAGCTAAGTGTAGGATTACAGCTCCAGCTGGTCCCGGCACACTTAAGGATCTGACTACAGGTCTGAGTGCTCCCACGTATGTGTTCGCAACACCAGACACCCAGCAACTGAACAGCCGGCAGTATATGTACACAGTCATCTCTCCAGCGCCTCCCTAATTGCTGGACCAATGAGGAGAGGAGCCAGAGTCAGCTGACCAGCCTGGTCAGCTGACTCACTTCTGGGTGTCATATAATCAAGCAAAAGGAAGTATTCCGCTACACCAAGGCTGGGTTAAAAGCCATATCTTCAACTTTATTGACACATCAGTAGGCACATACAAGGCTGACGCGTATCAGAGCTCTAAAAGGCTGCTTAATCATAGCCAGCATATACAAAAACTACACAGGTTTAAATAGTAAGGTGCCCGCCCACAAAGGGGTGTGGCTACCTCTCTTAAAGAGACATAAACACTTTGAACATATAAACAGTGTATAAAATCTAATAAAAAACCCAGAGATGACATGGTTAGACATCAAAGTCAAGTATACAGTAAGCATAAATTCCTCAAACCGTACCATGCAAAACTTATGATATATAGTTTGTAACATAAGATGCATTGGGAGATGCATAAGGTTGAGGACATTAGTGAGAAGGTGGAAGAGAAGAAAGGAGGAAAGAGGGGAGGAAGAACACCTGGTTTAAATTCTGGATGATTAGGTTCTTACATCATAAGTAAGGCTGATGTCCATTTTGGAATTCAACCCTGTGGGCAAACGTGTGCCCAGTCTCCATATCCAAAATGCCTCACGTTTGAGTAATAGCCTGCGTAGATCACCCCCTCTAGGTGAAAGTGCCACTTTCTGTATACCCTGAAACGTGAAACCAGTCATAATACCTTGGTGCTCTCTCAGAAAATGCTTAGAGACACTGAAGATCTGGGTAACATATGATTCATTCCTCAGACATCTGCCAGCTCCATTATAATGTTCCGAGATGCGTTGTCTCAGAGGGCGGGTGGTACACCCCACGTACTGTAGACCACAAGCTGCGCAGGTGACAAGATATACAATATTGCTAGAGTTACAGTTAATATACTGTTTTATTTCAAATTTTTCTCCTTTAGAAATGGAGAAAATCTCCCGCGTCTGATTGTGGACACGACAGTACCTGCAGGTACCATACCCGCATCTGTAGGAACCCTTACAAGACAACCAGGTGGGAGTTGGTCTGGAAGAGCGGGAGAAAAGACTCGTGGAAAGGCGGGACCCCAAAGTGGGGACACGACGCGCTGAAAAAGCGCATCCTTCCCTCAGGATCATGCGGAGCTTGACAGGCAAATACTTTTTCACAATGTTAACAATCTTATTGTACTCCAAGCTATATGGGGTTGAAAAAGTCAAGTTTCTTTTTTGCCTAGTCTCACACCTAACGCCCGTGCCCAGCAGGTCCTGTCGGTTTTTTAATAATACTCGCTGTCTAGCTTGCTTAATCGATTGATGATTATAACCCCGCTACCGGAGTCTTCTTTCCACCAGGTCCAGTTCTTGGCCCACCAACACGGCGGTTTCTCCGCGCTCCGCCATGCCTTGTACGGAGACAGCCGCCTCACACTGAGAGGAGGCGGCTGCCTCTCCGTACCCAGCCCTGCCTTGCGCGGAAAGAGCCACCTCCGCCTGACTCATGGCGGCGGCTCTTCCACGCTTCTTCACAGTACCCAAATCTCTTCACGCTTTACCAATACATATTTTTCCACAGGGGCATATTATCTGATAGACAATTTTTGTGGTTGCACATGTTATATGTGTGGCCCAGGCTCTTCCTGTTGCTAATTTGGAAAACAGGTAGTGAAATATGAGGGAGTGGGTGTCTTTTGAGGTGTATCCCGGGTCCCCCCTCGATGGCAAAATAATTTGTCCATAGATGAAAACATAGATTTAAAACTTTTCAGGTAAGAAAAATATTCATGCATTTGATATTCAAAAATTAAGAATTTATTGGGAAAATGGAATCTAATTGGTGCTAGAATAGCACAAAACTAGTATGAATAACAGAGATGTGTTGAATGGAAAAGAAGTATAATGGAAAGCTTCTAAAGAGTCCCACAACATGGTGTTAGTGAGCACACAGAATTGAATATGCATTAAAGTGGACTATATAAGTCCACAAGAGGGCACTCACGATCAAAAAGCCTATTTTGTCTTGAAAAAAACTTGCATCCAGCGAGTGAAATGCGTCGACTGTAGTGTAGGCTGACCAGGCCACCGTAGAAGCTTTTGAGGAGAAGCCCGCGAAAGCCGAGATGAGCTGTGCAGCAGGACTTACACAGAAACGGCTATGGAAGTGTATGTGTAAGTTAATGGAGGAGCAAGAGGGACTTGGAGAGTAAGTGGGGACGCCCCCGTGCTCAGACCTCGCTCCGTGTCACAACCAAGGTCAGTAAGACAGTGTCAGCGTGGCACACACTGTGACAAGAGCGGTTTACAATTAATTTCTTCCAAGCTTACTATGCAGTGGCGTGGCATTTTTATGGACACTATCATCCCCAATGCAAGTATTGCTGCGACTGGCCAGTGAATAATGTTATTTAAGTGCATTATGCTACAACAATGCTTTTGATTGGACCCTTTTATTGGAGTCGTAGATTAAACTATTGCAATATAAATAGCACCAGCGCTGGTGAGAGAAATAATGTGTTCCATAGGCTTGCAGGCATGACTACTGGGGGTCATATGTGATGCAATCATATTTGATGGGTATGCGGGTATTCAGGTGTATTACAGTTAAATTTGCAAATACACATTAGATCATGGCATCCTGCCTCATGGTATTTATTCAGGTTGTAATTTACTGTGGTAGGCATGGAAAGAGGCATGCCCAGAGGCCAAACGGAGGCAACCCCTCCACTGGGTTAGGGGGCTGTGGCCAATCACCCACATCCCCGAAAATAAATGATTACAGAAACCCCAACGAAGAAATGAAACCAGACTGATGAACTGAAGACGATTTTTGGCTTGAAAACAGCCACAAAAGTTGTTTTTTTCAGAATATAAGGACACTAAGACAAATCAGGAAATTAAAGGGAACCTGAAGCGAGTACAATTATTTAAAATAAACACATGACACAGCTGCAAATGAATATTACATACTAACCTCACCGCCAGTTCCTTTTAGAAGCTCACCATTTTCTTCTTACAGTAATCCCTTCCAGTTCTGACAATATTTTGTCAGAACTGAAATATGTAACACCTCTGTAATGCTTAAACTGTAAAGAAATCCTCCAGACACCAATCAAGTTCTTTTTAAGAAATATTTGTATTAAATTACAAGGATAAAAAGTTCAGAGACAAAACACAGTCATAAACTTCTTTTTAGCAGAATGAGTATAGGTAGGCCTATTATCTATCTTCAGCCTGCTAGGATCAGGCCTAGTTCAAGAAACATATATGTGCTGCAGTTTATTAGCATTAACTTGCAAGAATTTTCCTCACACAGCACTCTGCTGTCTGCCTCCACTTCACTGCTGTCTTTTTAAGCTTTCTTCACTGCTGTGTCCTCTGTAGCTTGTCTGCCAGCTGTTGTCACACAATCTCTCCAGACACTGCACTGCAGTCTTCACTCTTTAATCATGTCACTTGTTTTTCTGTCTCACTGTTGTATGCATTGCTGTCCCTGTGTCACTGTCATGCCTCTGCTGTTTTTTGTTACAGGTAATTTTTTTTTACTTTCTGGCTTTTTCTTTCTTATTGCTTACAGTTTCTCTTCTGGCTTATCTCTCAAGTATCGCTGTTCTATATTGGCCTCTAGCTGTGTCTAGTCTCTCTCCTCTCCTCTAATGTCTGCAGCTCTCTTTCTCTTCCTTAGTTTACTTTTCTGTAGTGCTCTCTTATCTGTGCCTCTGCCTTGCTCTGTCAGTCTCACCAATGGCTGGTCTCTTGTGTAGAGATGGCCCGAACGGTTTGCATACAAATTTATTCGCGCAAACATCGGTGGTTCGCGTTCTCGATCGAACACAAACTTTATGCGAGTTCCACCCGCCCCCTATACTACATCATTGGGTTAAATTTTGACCCTCTACATCACAGTCAGCAGACACATGGTAGCCAATCAGGCTGCACTCCCTCCTGTAGCCCCCATACCTTTATAAAAGGCAGCAGCGTTGGCCATGTTCTCACTCTGTGTGCTGCGCTGTTAAGGAGAGAAGGGAGAGACGTTGCTGCAGAGATTAGGGAAAGCTTAGTTAGGCTCTTGTTAGGCTTCTTAGCTTGCTCCTTGCTGATGCTTATTGCTAAAAAGCACCCCCAATTCACTGCACCTGTGTGACATCACACAGTTTTGTATATCAGTCACTGCATTCCTGTTCACTGTACCTGTGTGTGAGGCAGCTGCACATTATATTGATACCAATCCGTGCATTCCTGTTCTCTGCACCTGTGTGTGACAGCTGCACATTTGTAATACCAGTCCGTGCATACCTTTGAACTGCACCTGTGTGTGTGACAGCTGCACATTGTATTGATACCAGTCCGTGCATACCTGCTCACTGCACCTGTGTGACAGCACGCAGCTTTATATACCAGTCACTGCATACCTGTTCACTTTACCTGTGTGTGTGTGTGACAGCTGCACATTTGTAATACCAGTCCGTGCATACCTGTTCTCTGCACCTGTGTGTGTGATAGCTGCACATTTGCAATACCAGTCCGTGCATACCTTTGAACTGCACCTGTGTGTGTGAAAGTTGCACATTGTATTGATACCAGTCCGTGCATACTTGTTCTCTGCACCTGTGTGACAGCATGCAAATGTATATACCAGTCACTGCATACCTGTTCACTGTACCTGTGTGTGTGACAGCTGCACATTTGTAATACCAGTACGTGCATACCTGTTCTCTGCACCTGTGTGTGACAGCTGCATATTGTATTGATACCAGTCACTGCATACCTGTTCACTGCACCTGTGTGTGTGGCAGCTGCACATTGTATTGATACCAATCTGTACATACCTTTCACTGCACCTGTGTGATAGCATGCTGCTTTATATACCAGTCCGTGCATATCTTTGAACTGCACTTATATGTGTGACAGCTGCACATTTGTAATACCGGTCCATGCATACCTGTTCTCTGCAACTGTGTGTGTGAGACAGCTGCACATTTGTAATACCAGTCCATGCATGCCTGTTCTCTGCACCTGTGTGTGTGATATCTGCACATTGTATTGATACCAGTCCATGCATACCTGTTCACTGCACCTGTGTGACAGCATGCAGTTTTATATACCAGTCACTGCATACCTGTTCACTTTTACCTGTGTGTGTGACAGCTGCACATTTGTAATACCAGTCTGAGCATACCTTTGAACTGCACCTGTGTGTGTGACAGCTGCACATTGTATTGATACCAGTCCCTGCATACCTTTTCTTTGCACCTGTGTGACAGCACACAGTTTTACATACCAGTCACTGCATACCTGTTCACTTTACCTGTGTGTGTGACAGCTGCACATTTGTAATACCAGTCTGTGCATACCTGTTCACTGTACCTGTGTGTGTGACAGCTGCACATTGTATTGATCCCAGTCCATGCATACCTTTCACTGCACCTGTGTAACAGCACATAGTTTTATATACCAGTCCGTGCACACCTGTTCTCTGCACATGTGTGTGTGACAGCTGCACATATTATTGATACCAGTCCGTGCATACCTTTCACTGCATCTGTGTGACAGCACGCTGTTTTATTTTCCAGTCCGTGCATACCTTTGAACTGCACCTGTGTGTGTGACAGCTGCACATTGTATTGTATTACCAGTCACTGCATACCTTTTTACTGCACCTGTGTGACTGCACAGTGTATTAGTCAAGTCAATGCATACCTTTCACTTCATCCCCCCCAATATGGACAAAACAACATACGTTTGTAGGGTTCATACCTGTTGTACACAGGGAAATCTGGCACAAGGCCTGTATTGTAAATTGAGTAGTGCACGGGTTCACAATCTAGTATATAGTCTATTTGGGCATGTGCACTAATGGAGGTATGATGATGAGGCTGGTAACAATTTGATTGTGAATAGTCACACAAAGGGGGGATATGTGAGGGAACACCTAATATACACTTAATGTAATGTTATAGAAACTTTTAGGTGGTGTAAAGAGAGTTTTTAATGTTAGAGCCAAAAAGTTGTGGCTGAGTTCACACTTATATGTGGGATTTTCATAAATTTGTACTAATCCATTTTTTTGCAGTAGGTTCACTGTCTAGTTGATTTAATAAGGGGACGGCACCTTGCACATTCACATTAGCGGAGTTGGTGAGGCTATAATAGGTGCACATAATAGTAAGGATGCAACAGAGTAAGGATCTTGTACACAATGGGTGTAATAAGTGTACTGGTGTTGAACAATTTAAAGGGAAATTACTGTGTGTGAGGCTCCTGAGGGATGAACCCAAATTAGGGTCTCACAGTATGAAGGATCCCTGGTTCACACTGGTGCATAAAGGATACAAATTTATGTTTGCTGTATATAAAGGGTGATTATAAGTGTATCGGTGATGGACAATATAAAGGGAAATTATTTTGAGAGTGGCTCATATGGGGTTTACTCACATTGGGGTAACAAAGCATGAAGGATCCCTGGTTCACACTGATATATATAAAGGATATTAATTTATGTAGATGTTGATAATGGGTGATTATAAGCGTACTGGTGAAGGCTAACATAATGGGAAATGACTGCGAGTGTGGCACATATGGGGTTAATTCATATTGAGGTCACACTATGAAGGATCCCTGGTTCACACTGGCATATGAAGGATATTAATTTATGTCTGTATAAGTATTGTGTATCATATAGGAATAAATAATAGAATGGGGAGAAGGGTTGATATTAATGAAATCGATATTCAGGAAATGGAGGAAGATTTACATATGCGCAACTCTGTAGGACATGAGTGTAACGATAGGCAGGCTCTTGTAGGAAACAAAAAAGGCACAGGGAGACTGGGAGCCCAATCTGGTGTATTATCAATGAGACACCAGAATATGTATATAATAGGAGGAAATATACTCACAATGTTGGGTTGCTAAATAAAAGCAACCACTTTACTCGCAAGTGAGGAAGTGCCGTCCTCACTCGGCCTTGCTTCTGATAATAGGGTTGGTCGCAGCTGCAAGAAAAATATGCCACTGGAAGAACTTTCCGAGTGTACACTCCCCTATACAGGGGTTGAAAAGACTGGGAGAGTGTAGGAGGCGCACGTGGACGTATATCTGTAGCTCTAATATCGAGTGTAGTATATATCGAGCGCTCAGGTTATAGACGTAGACCCCCAGAGGCACACCTATAGACCTGAGGAAGCGGCTTGGCCGCGAAGTGCGTTGTCATGTGTGCCCTAATAAAGTTTGAGAAATTTCAACCACTACTTTACGTGTGAGTTACACCACTCTAAGGTAGGAATATAAGTACCTTGTTTGAATACTACACTCGATATAAGAGCTACAGATATATGTCCATTATTATTATTATTATTATTTTTTTTTTTTATTTATATAGCGCCAACATCTTCCGTAGCGCTGTACATAGTACAAACAAATAATGGGGAACAAATATACATAAGAAATACAAGACACTGTACAGTCATGACATTGAATAGAATAAATACAGATACATACATAGTTGATATGTAGTTGGTACATATACATATATTAAAATTACAGCAGTATGAGAAACACTAGGAGGAGGTCCCTGCCCTTGCGAGCTTACAATCTAGAGGGTAGTGGGGAGGAAACAAAGGGGAAGAAAACACCAGGATTAGTGGGTGAGCCAGTGTGCCTTCAGTGCTGCCTATAGCAAATTATAGGCTTGTCTGAACAGGTGTGTTTTCAGAGTACGTTTGAAGGTTTCCAGACTCGTGGCATGACGAACCGGCTGAGGGAGAGAGTTCCAAAGGAGAGGGACCGCCCGTGAGAAGTCTTGGATGCGAGAGTGAGAGGAGGTGACTAGGCTGGAGGACAAAAGGTTCTCCTGTGAGGAACGGAGGGTCCGAGCGGGGAGGTATCTGGAGATTAAAGAGGAAATGTATGGAGGCGACAGCTTGTGTAGAGCTTTGTATGCAAGTGTGAGAAGTTTAAACTGGATCCTTTGGGCAACTGGTAACCAATGGAGGGATTGGCAGAGAGGGGCTGCCTCAGAGGATCTAGAAGAGAGGTGGATGAGACGGGCCGCAGAGTTTAGTAGGGATTGGAGGGGTGCCAGTCTGCTTTTTGGTAGACCACAGAGTAGGGTGTTGCAGTAGTCAAGACGGGAGATGATTAGGGCATGCACAAGCATTTTAGTTGCTTCTTGTGAAAGGAAGGGACGGATTCTGGAGATGTTTTTGAGATGGAAGTAGCAGGAGGTAGTTAAAGTGTTAATATGTGGTTTAAAGGAGAGCTCAGAGTCCAGAGTTACCCCTAGGCAACGAGCTTTGGGGGTTGATGCTTTTGGGGTGTTCTCTACATTGATTGTGACAATGGGAGGTGGAACAGAGAGCGAAGGTGGAAATATCACAATCTCCGTTTTGCTCATATCGAGTTTAAGGAAGCGGGATGACATAAATGTAGATACAGCGGATAGACATTTGGGGACTTTAGATAGTAGTGTGGAGAGGTCTGGGGCAGAACAATAAATTTGGGTGTCATCAGCATAGAGGTGGTATTGAAACCCAAAAGAGCTTATTATCTGTCCCAGGCCATGGGTGTAAATGGAAAAGAGGAGGGGTCCAAGGACGGACCCTTGTGGTACTCCCACAGACAGTGGGCGTGGAGAGGAGTTGGTATTGGCATAGGAGACCATGAAAGAACGTCCAGACAGGTAAGAGTTGAGCCAGGAGTGTGCTAGGCCCTTGATTCCCAGTGTTGAGAGGGTCTGGAGAAGCAGGGTATGATCAACAGTGTCGAAGGCAGAGGACAGATCTAGGAGTATTAGTACCGAAAATCTGCCTTTGGCTTTAGCAACTAGGAGGTCATTGGCAACCTTAGTGAGAATGGTTTCCGTAGAGTGTTGAGGGCGGAAGCCAGACTGGAAGGGGTCCAAAAGGGAATTAGCAGAGAGAAAGTTAGACAACTCTGAGTAAATGTGGCGTTCCAGCAGTTTGGAGGCAAAGGGAAGGAGAGAGACTGGGCGGTAATTAGAAAGGGCAGTAGAGTCTAAGGAGGGTTTTTTGATTAGTGGTGTTATGATAGCTTGTTTAAATGAAGAAGGGAAAATGCCAGTTGAGATGGAAAGGTTAAACAGTGTTGTTAAAGCAGGAATGAGGGGGGAGGAGAGCTGGGGGATAAGATGAGAGGGAATAGGGTCTGAGGCGCATGTAGTAAGATGAGCTTTAGAGATTAGTGAAGAAAGACGCTGTTCAGTTAAGGCAGAGAAGATGGTTAGCAGGGAGGGGGTTTGAGTGGGTGAGTGGTTATGTGGAGAGGGATAGTTAATAGTGGGGGAGCTGCCGGGAGGAGAGGGAAAAGGAAGAGGTGATTGGACCGGTGAAGAGGGTTGCTTTTGAAAGCTGTTCTGTAGCGTTTCAATTTTGCTCACAAAATATGCTGCAAAGTCCTCTGCAGACAAGCTTGTGGTTGTAGGGGGAGGCGGGGGGTGGAGAAGAGAGTTGAAGGTGTTAAAAAGTTGTTTAGGGTTATGGGATTGTGAAGAAATAAGTATAGAGAAGTATGACTGCTTTGCAAGTGAGAGAGCGTCCCTGAGCTGCAGCAGCGTGTCTTTATAGTGGGCAAAGTCATCTGCATTGGAGCTTTTCCTCCACTGCCGTTCTGCTGCCCTGGACTGTCTTTTCAGTTGTTTGATGGGTTCAGTCAGCCAGGGCTGTCTGTTGATGCGGCGGGGGCTGAAGTTGGTGAGAGGGGCGGCTGTGTTCATGACAGCGGTGACTGTGGTGGAGTAGTAGATGGATGCTGACTCGGGGTCAGTGTAGGATGACAGGGAGCCCAGGGGTTTTAGAGAATCAGCTAGGGAGCAGAGGTCGAGGTTGCGATAATTCCTGCATAAGCGTGATGGCTGCACTACAGTAGCTGGAGGAGGCAGGGAGGGGCTGATTGTAAACGTTATGAGATTGTGATCTGAAAGGGGGAATAAAGAGTTATTAAATGTGGAAACTGGACAGAGCCGGGTAAAAACTAGGTCCAAAGTGTGGCCATTTTTGTGGGTGGAGGTTGAGGACCATTGGGAGAGGTCATAGGATGAGGTGAGTGAGAGGAATTTTGTGGTAGTGGAGCAGTTAGTGTCTATGGGGATGTTAAAGTCCCCAATGATGATGGAAGGAATGTCAGTGGATAGAAAGTATAGAAGCCATGTTGAAAAGTGGTCAATGAAGGTGGAGGCTGGTCCAGGAGGACGGTAGATGACAGCAACCTGGAAATGGTGAGGGGAGTAGATGCGGACAGCATGAGCCTCAAAGGAAGAGAAAGCCAGAGAAGGTGCAGGTGCAAGCGGTGTAAAGGAGCAGTGTTCGGAAAGAAGAATTCCCACCCCACCCCCATGTTTGTCACCCGATCTAGGTGTGTGGCTAAACTTGAGGCCACCGTATGAAAGGGCAGCTGGAGACACAGTATCAGATGGGGTTAGCCATGTCTCAGTGAGCCCCAGGAAGGTGAAAGCATTAGTGATGAACAGATCATGGACGTGGGCTAGTTTGTTGACTACAGAGCGTGCATTCCAGAGAGCCCCAGATATGGGAGGGGGAGAGCTGGGAAGGCAAGGAATGGTGATCAGGTTACATCGGTTAATGTGTGCGGAGGAGTGAGGATGGTCAGTGCGGGATGTGGTATTTACCAGAGTGCAGTGCGGTCTGGGAGAGGGTCCTGGATTGGGTGATATGTCCCCAGCAGCAAGTAGGAGTAGTAGGCAGAGATGAGAGAGGTGAGGATGTGATTTGTATGTGACAGAGGGCTGTTTGAGAGATGAGGAGGAAGGTAAGTGTGATTTGAGAAATAAGAATAGTTCATGAGTAGAGAGAAGAGAGGATGGTAGGAGAGAGGGAGCAATGTAGATGTTATTGCTGGCAGCGGGAGGGGTGAGTGATGTAGGTATTTTAAGTAGTGGGGCTGACAGAATAATGGCTGTAAAAATGATATTAAACATTTTGCAAGTTGGTGTGTGTCTAATTAGGGAAAATAAGTGTCAGAGTTAAAGAGTGCAGGGTAGTTTGTGTGATATTATCAGGTGTATGTTGATGGTTGAAATCAGGGTAGTTCAGGGATTGATAAACATGAGCTGATGGTGGAAGTCAGGGAAACCAAAGAGAAAAGATCATACCAGTGTTAGATCAGCAGATGAGCAGCCATGGAGAGTTTTGTATTTGTTCTCATCTGGTCTCTTCTGGTATAATTCTGGGCTAATTTGTGGTGTCTTATACACCCTTAAAGATATGCCCTTTAAGTATATGCCCTGCTGACCAAACGGTCTGCTGACCTTTGAGATCTACTAATATAGGCCCTAACTGAGTTTGGAGTTAATAGGCAGAATGATATCAGGTGTGAGTTGGCTGGCCAATTTGTCTCACAGGGGCAGGGCTAGTCAAACATATGCAAAGGCTCTATTGAATAGGTAAGAAGTAGCAGGAAGTGGCCTAAGTTAATTATGCATACCATTTAAGATAGAGAAATTAGCAATGCAGGATTCAAGGAGCAGATCAATCAGTCAGGAAATATTGCATAGAGTCAAATGCATACCATTTAAGATAGAGAAATTAGCAATGCAGGATTCAAGGAGCAGATCAATCAGTCAGGAAATATTGCATAGAGTCAAATGCATACCATTTAAGATAGAGAAATTAGCAATGCAGGATTCAAGGAGCAGATCAATCAGTCCATGGGCTCTTCCTACCCTCTCCGAGTGTAACGATAGTTTGGGTATGTATGTAGGGAGATGTGCAATAAAGTTGGTTGAGTAGGAGAGCACATTAGGTATAAGAAGCTCGGGGATGATAGCGCATATATGAAAGCACATTGATATTAATTTTAGTTTAATTGTATTCATTTTAATCCTTACGAGAGTGCTGTTATTCTATGTAAAGTGCGTCCACACGAGCGCCTAGCAACGAGGATGGCGGAGTTGCGGGGGTCACGGGGATGCGAACGGCGGTGTATCAGAAGCTTCAGGTCTGCGTGTGACCAGCCCCTGAATGAGTCATTACAACGAAACACGTAGGGCGGAGCAAGGGAGCGTGCTGACATCACCAGGAAGTAATCGGCAGAATCGTGTAGACGCACTGCCCTGTGTACCGCGGCCAGGGTGAGGACAGGCTCCCTTAACAGCAGCGCTGTCTACAAAAAGTAAATGCATATTTAACCCTTGGTGTGTGTGTCCGTTGAAATGACATACATGCACAGGGTTACAAATATACCAGTTGCTGCCAGTTATATATCAGCAGCTGTCAGCTACAACTGAATATGCAAGGTAATTTCCATGTTTCCAGATGGCTCAAGTGGGTGATATTACAGTTCAAAAGTGTGCTGAGCAGGAAGCTGTTATGGGGTAATGGCCATTTTTTAAATGGAGGATGGAGAATTCCATTGATCACAGTGGACAAATGGGACGCAGGAGAGGAGAAGGAGATTGAGAAGTAGACTGCACAGGAGGTAAGTATGACCTGTGTGTGGATATTTTGACTTTTTATTGCAGTTCAGGTTCTCTTTAAAGCAAATTTGCTCTGAAATTATATATTACAAGCTTGACATCTTAGGCCTGAGTGAGGTGCGCTGGAAAAACTTTGGAGAACTGGCGCAATTCTTACAAATTAGAGAGATCAGCTTCAAAGATGGAAGGAACACTTCCAGGAGGTTTTGAACATGGGTTGCAGAGAAAGAGGCCAACAAAATGATGAAGAACATCCAGAATGCAACAAACAAGGCCCAAATATAAACACAGAAGCACAGAGGAAAGAAGAAATCATCAAGGCCATTGAGAAGCTGAAAAGTGGCAAAGCATCCGGGCTCAATAATATTACAGCAGATATGTTAAAAGAAGATTCCGATATTTCAGCTGCACTTTTACAGCCACTGTTGGAGAAATCAAATTCCCGCTGACTGGAAAAAGGGTGTCCTTGTGACTCTGCCAAAAAAAGGTGGTTCAACGGTGTGTGATAATTGACGGGGATCACATTGCTATCTATTCCCAGTAAAGTATTTACAAGAATTTTACTAGATCGAGTGAAAGACTATGGCCTCAATTCATAAAAACATGTGCGATAAAAAAATCTGGTCGGGAGAATACCGCATTCAGTATTTTAGACTTCTGTGTGCTAATTCATAAACATTTTTACAGCTACGATAGAAATGCGGGGATTTACCTAACTAAAAAGTGTCGGTAATGAGAACAGTAGCTGGCTGATTTGATACATTAACAAGAAGCTGGCTGAGTTGTTACATTCCTGTTCTCCGTGCAGAGACAGCATTACAATAAAAGAGGCATCCCCAACTTCCCTTTAGATGTGCATGTATTGTTAAACTGCTTCTGATAGCCCTGAATTTTCTCTGAATCTGTCTATTAGTCTTTCTAAACAGTTTATTTAATTGCCACAGCGTAGAAGAATTCCTTGAAATTTTACACATGCAGGATTTCTGACGTGAAATACACATGTGAAAACAGGTACATAAGAGGTTAAAAGCACAGCCTGGGGTATTTATGGGAAGCCTTGTTTGTTCAATTGGCTCTGCTGCTGGCTTTTACACAGTCCCTCTGTCTTATCACACTGTTATCACCTCTTCACAGCAGGCGGTATTCTCCATGTCATTACCGCCTGCTCTAATCTTTTATGAATTGGGCACAGATCGACTGCCAGGAGCTGGAGGAAGCCCCAGGTAAGTGGAGTTTATTTTTTATTTTCAGCGCGGATCTTCCCTTTAAAATGGAATCCTCAAGGCAGCAGAAAAAGTGGAAGACCAATGATAACTTGGAGAAGAAGTGTCGAGGAAGAAATAAAGAAGGCAGGGACATCATGGACTGAGATAGAAAAAAAATGCCCAGGACAGAAAACGGAGGTATACATTTGTTGAGGCCCTTTGCTCCAGTGAGAGACACAGGATTAATTATTTGATTGATTGACTTGTTTTTAGTAATTACATTATTTTCTATGCATTTTAAAAGGTAAAACAAGGGAAAAAATGAAAAAATACACTATTTCTCCAATTCCATCTACTGTAGTTTGAAAATTAACAATACTACTGTAAATAAAACCCACACATTTTCTTTGTGCATTTGTCCTGGTTATTACAATATTTAAATTATGTCCCTAGTACAATGTATGGCAATAATATATTATTTGGTAATAAATGTCTATCTGTTCTATTCTGTGTTTTTTTTGTACACGAACAATAATTAAAAGCCCTTATTTGCTAAAATAACAGTAATATACACTCATGACATACATAGCAAAATAACTAGGGTAACTCTTTATGTATTTTTTAAAATGCTTTCACTTTGTTTATTGTATTTTTTCACAAGTGTTTTATTTTGGTATCTATATCGGAGGAGGGGGGGGGGGGGTTAGAAGGGTTAATAACTATTGTAAAATTTTTTAATGTATTTTTATTTTAATTTTTCTTTTTGGTGCAATACACTATGCTGGTTACCAGGAAGTATTTGATTACTTTTTTCCACAAGGACTTTTACTTTGATTTTTATGAATGAACATTGCTTCTGATTGGAGTCATTTTCACTCATTCCCAGTTACTTTAACCACTTGAGGACCCTGGGCTTTAACCCCCTTAAGGACCAGGCACTTTTTTTCCATTCAGACCACTGCAGCTTTCACGGTTTATTGCTCGCTCATACAACCTACCACCTAAATGAATTTTGGCTCCTTTTCTTGTCACTAATAAAGCTTTCTTTTGGTGCTATTTGATTGCTGCTGCGATTTTTACTTTTTATTATATTCATCAAAAAAGACATGAATTTTGGCAAAAAAATGACTTTTTTAACTTTCTGTGCTGACATTTTTCAAATAAAGTAAAATGTCTGTATACATGCAACGCGAAAAATGTGGACAAACATGTTTTTGATGAAAAAAAACCCATTCAGCCTATATTTATTGGTTTGAGTAAAAGTTATAGCATTTACAAACTATGGTGCAAAAAGTGAATTTTCCCATTTTCAAGCATCTATGACTTTTCTGACCCCCTGTCATGTTTCATGAGGGGCTAGAATTCCAGGATAGTATAAATACCCCCCAAATGACCCCATTTTGGAAAGAAGACATCCCAAAGTATTCACTGAGAGGCATAGTGAGTTCATAGAAGATATTATTTTTTGTCACAAGTAAGCGGAAAATGACACTTTGTGACAAAAAAAAAAAAAAAAAGTTTCCATTTCTTCTAACTTGCGACAAAAAAAAATGAAATCTGCCACGGACTCACCATGCCCCTCTCTGAATACCTTGAGGTGTCTACTTTCCAAAATGGGGTCATTTGTGGGGTGTGTTTACTGTCCTGGCATTTTGGGGGGTGCCTAATTGTAAGCACCCCTGTAAAGCCTAAAGGTGCTCATTGGACTTTGGACCCCTTAGCGCAGTTAGGCTGCAAAAAAGTGCCACACATGTGGTATTGCCGTACACATGCCACACATGTGTTTTGAGGTGTATTTTTACACATACCTATGCTGGGTGGAAGAAATATCTCTGTAAATGACAATTTTTTTTTTTTTTTACACACAATTGTCCGTTTACAGAGAGATTTCTCCCACCCAGCATGGGTATGTGTAAAAATACACCCCAAAACACATTGTACTACTTCTCCTGAGTACGGCAATACCACATGTGTGGCACTTTTTTGCACCCTAACTGTGCTAAGGGGCCCAAAGTCCAATGAGTACCTTTAGGATTTCACAGGTCATCTTGCGGAATTTGATTTCCAGACTACTCACGGTTTAGGGCCCCTAAAATGCCAGGGCAGTATAGGAACCCTGCAAATGACCCCATTTTAGAAAGAAGACACCCCAAGGTATTCCTTTAGGAGTATGGTGAGTTCATAGAAGATTTTATTTTTTGTCACAAGTTAGCGGAAATTGATTTGTATTGTTTTTTTTCACAAAGCGTCACTTTCCGCTAACTTGTGACAAAAAATAAAATCTTCTATGAACTCACCATAGTCCTAACAGAATACCTTGGGGTGTCTTATTTCTAAAATGGGGTCATTTGTGGGGTTCCTATACTGCCCTGGCATTTTAGGGGCCCTAAAGCATGAGGAGTAGTCTGGAAATCAAATGCCGCAAAATGACCTGTGAAATCCTAAAGGTACTCATTGGACTTTGGGCCCCTTAGCACAGTTGGGGTGCAAAAAAGTGCCACACATGTGGTATCGCCGTACTCGGGAGAAGTAGTATAATGTGTTTTGGGGTGTATTTTTACACATACCCATGCTGGGTGGGAGAAATATCTCTGTAAATGACAATCTTTTGATTTTTTAAAACACAATTGTCCATTTACAGAGATATTTCTCCCACCCAGCATGGGTATGTGTAAAAATACACCCCAAAACACATTGTACTACTTCTCCCGAGTATGGCGATACCACATGTGTGGCACTTTTTTGCACCCTAAGTGCGCTAAGGGGCCCAAAGTCCAATGAGTACCTTTAGGATTTCACAGGTCATTTTTGTTTCAAGACTACTCCTCACGGTTTAGGGCCCCTAAAATGCCAGGGCAGTATAGGAACCCCACTAATGACCCCATTTTAGAAAGAAGACACCCCAAGGTATTCCGTTAGGAGTATGGTGAGTTCATAGAAGATTTTATTTTTGTCACAAGTTAGCGGAAATTGATTTTAATTGGCTTTTTTTTTCACAAAGTGTCATTTTCCGCTAACTTGTGACAAAAAATAAAATCTTCTATGAACTCTCCATACTCCTAACGGAATACCTTTGGGTGTCTTCTTTCTAGAATAGGGTCATTTGTGGGGTTCCTATACTGCCCTGGCATTTTAGGGGCCCTAAACCGTGAGGAGTAGTCTTGAAACCAACAATGTCGCAAAATGACCTGTGAAATCCTAAAGGTACTCATTGGACTTTGGGCCCCTTAGCGCACTTAGGGTGCAAAAAAGTGCCACACATGTGGTACCGCTGTACTCAGGAGAAGTAGTATAATGTGTTTTGTGGTGTATTTTTACACATACCCATGCTGGGTGGGAGAAATATCTCTGTAAATGACAATCTTTTGATTTTGTTTACACACAATTGTCCATTTACAGAGAGATTTCTCCCACCCAGCATGGGTATGTGTAAAAATACACCCCAAAACACATTATACTACTTCTCCTGAGTACGGCGATACCACATGTGTGACACTTTTTTGCAGCCTAGGTGCGCTAAGGGGCCCAACGTCCTATTCACAGGTCATTTTGAGGCATTTGTTTTGTAGACTACTCCTCACGGATTAGGGCCCCTAAAATGCCAGGGCAGTATAGGAACCCCACAAGTGACCCCATTTTAGAAAGAAGACACCCCAAGGTATTCCGTTAGGAGTATGGTGAGTTCATAGAAGATTTTATTTTTTGTCACAAGTTAGTGAAAAATGACACTTTGTGAAAAAGAACAATAAAAATCAATTTCCGCTAAATTGTGACAAAAAATAAAATCTTCTATGAACTCGTCATACACCTAACAGAATACCTTGGGGTGTCTTTTTTTCTAAAATGGGGTCACTTGTGGGCTTCCTATACCGCCCTGGCATTTTACGGGCCCAAAACCGTGAGTAGTCTGGAAACCAAATGTCTCAAAATGACTGTTCAGGGGTATAAGCATCTGAAAATTTTGATGACAGGTGGCCTGTGAGGGGGAGAATTTTGTGGAACCGGTCATAAGCAGGGTGGCCTTTTAGATGACAGGTTGTATTGGGCCTGATCTGATGGATAGGAGTGCTAGGGGGTGACAGGAGGGGATTGATGGGTGTCTCAGGGGGTGGTTAGAGGGGAAAATAGATGCAATCAATGCACTGGGGAGGTGATCGGAAGGGGGTCTGAGGGGGATCTGAGGGTTTGGCCGAGTGATCAGGAGCCCACACGGGGCAAATTAGGGCCTGATCTGATGGGTAGGTGTGCTAGGGTGTGACAGGAGGTGATTGATGGGTGTCGCAAGGTGTGATTAGAGGGGGGAATAGATGCAAGCAATGCACTGGCGAGGTGATCAGGGCTGGGGTCTGAGGGCGTTCTGAGGGTATGGGCGGGTGATTGAGTGCCCTAGGGGCAGATAGGGGTCTAATCTGATGGGTAGCAGTGACAGGGGGTGATTGATGGGTAATTAGTGGGTGTTTGGAGGAGAGAACAGATGTAAACACTGCACTTGGGAGGTGATCTGATGTCGGATCTGCGGGCGATCTATTGGCGTGGGTGGGTGATCAGATTCCCCGCAAGGGGCAGGTCAGGGGCTGATTGATGGGTGGCAGTGACAGGGGGTGATTGATGGGTGATTGACAGGTGATTGACAGGTGATCAGTGGGTTATTACAGGGAAGGACAGATGTAAATAATGCCCTGGCGAATTGATAAGGGGGGGTCTGAGGGCAATCTGAGCGTGTTGGCGGGTGATTGGGTGCCCGCAAGGGGCAGATTAGGGTCTGATCTGATGGGTAACAGTGACAGGTGGTGATAGGGGGTGATTGATGGGTGATTGATGGGTAATTAGTGGGTGTTTAGAGGAGAGAATAGATGTAAACACTGCGCTTGGGTGGTGATCTGATGTCGGATCTGCGGGCGATCTATTGATGTGGGTGGGTGATCAGATTGCCCGCAAGGGGCAGGTTAGGGGCTGATTGATGGGTGGCAGTGACAGGGGGTGATTGATGGGTGATTGATGGGTAATTAGTGGGTGTTTAGAGGAGAGAATAGATGTAAACACTGCGTTTGGGTGGTGATCTAATGTCGGATCTGCGGGCGATCTATTGGTGTGGGTGGGTGATCAGATTGCCCGCAAGGGGCAGGTTAGGGGCTGATCGATGGGTGGCAGTGACAGGGGGTGATTGATGGGTGATTGATAGGTGATTGACAGGTGATTGACAGGTGATTGACAGGTGATCAGGGGGGATAGATGCATACAGTACACAGGGGGGGGGTGATCAGGAGGGGGCAGGGGGGGATAAAAAAAACAGCATTGACAGATAGTGACAGGGCGTGATTGATGGGCAATTAGGGGGGTGATTGGATGCAAACAGGGGTCTGGGGGGTGGGCAGGGGGGGGGGGGTCTGAGGGGTGCTGTGGGCGATCTGGGGTAGGGGGGGAGAAATTAGTGTGCTTGGGTGCAACATAGGGTGGCTGCAGCCTGCCCTGGTGGTCCCTCGGACACTGGGACCACCAGGGCAGGAGGCAGCCTGTATAATACACTTTGTAAACATTACAAAGTATATTATACACTTTGTATGCGGCGATCGTCGGGTTAACATCCCGCCGGCGCTTCCGTATGGCCGGCGGGATGTTGCGGCAGGTATGCGGAGACAGGCGCCGGCGGAGGATCGCGTCACGGATGACGCGAACGCTCCGCCCATGCCCTTACAAGGACCACCGCCTCTGTGAGTGAGCTGGTCCTTGTGGGCTCCACTTCCCGGCCGCCCCTGTGCGTTAGGCGGTCGGGAAGTGGTTAATTGGTTTAGGGGACACATTTTCCCATTCACCAATTACAGACCTTTAGGTCCTACTGTGAATGAGCACTGGGCATGTGCACCTGCCAATGATTGACAGGATGTGTATTTACATCCTGATTGCTTTAAAGAGACTCAAACTAGATGCATATAACCATTCAGTAAAAGTTAAGAGGTTAATATTTTGCTGCCCCACATGCTTAATCAAAAGATCTGATAGGAAACTGGTACGAGATGGATCTACTTCTGCCACACACTGCAAATACGTACTCAATAGATTTCAGCATGAATCATAGTGATCAAATCTGCCAGGAAAAATTGGTTAGTGTATGGGCACCTTTCGTTTTGTAGACAGGGCCACTTGGATATTTAAATTATTTTTGGTTACTAGTACTATTTCTCTTCATTAAACCCAAGCCATTGCAAGTGTAGAATAGTAATCAACAAAAAATGTTAGAGAACACTACCAAAATCATCAGAATAATAATAATATGCGTCTGGAAAAAAAATGACAGATGCAGCAAAATGAGAACCAGAATACATGCACCAATTGCAAATATACAAAGTTGTTTATTATCGGGCAACATGGTGGCATAGTGGTTGTGGATAGCAGTCTTGCCTTGCAGTGCTGGGTCCCCAGTTTAAAGGAACTCCGAGCTCTGAAAAAAAAACAAAATTGGTACTCACCTGGGGCTTTCGGCAGCCCACCGTAGGTCGGGAGGTCCCACGGCATCCATCTGGCTCTTCTCCCAGGGCCTGGCCAGAAATGGCTGTGCGGTGGCTCCCGGCGACACTGGGACGAGTGTCAGGCTCCTCTTCCTGAAACCACATAGCTGTCATCACCACGCCAGTCGGCGTGACAGTACTGCGCATGCATAGTACTGTCATGCCGGCCGACGTGAGGCAGCCGGCGTGGTGACGACAGCCGTGACGTTTCAGGAAGAGGAGCCCGACACTCGTCCCAGTGTCGCTGGGAGCCACCGCACAGCCATTTCTGGCCAGGCCATGGGAGAAGAGCCAGATGGATGCCATGGGACCTCCTGACCTACGGTGGGCTGCAGAAAGCCCCAGGTGAGTACCAATTTCATTTTTATTAAGAGCTCGGAGTCCCTTTAAATCCCAGTCAGAGCACTATCTTTACGGAACTTGAATGTTCTTGTCGCATCTGCGTGGGTTTTCTCTGGGCACTCCGGTTTCCTCCCACATCCCAAAAGCATACAGATAAGTTGACTGGCTTCTACCTAAATGGGCCCTAGACTGTAATACATCATACACTACATGATACATACATAGGCAGATGACTATGGTAGGTTAAGTGACAAGACAATCTACTCTGTTCAGTGCTGCGGAAAATGTTGGCACTATATAAATACTAAACAATAAAAATAATAAAACAAAAGTGCAGGAACAAACGGTTAAAATGATAAAATCAGTAGGTGGCAAGGGCAAGTGCTGCAAATAAGCCTTACACATTAAGTGCCAATAAGTTACAATAAAAGCATGATAATGCCCAAATATATATGAATAGCATATTTTGTATATGTATTGCACATGGCACTTTCATTCTTTTTATAGGATATCAGCTTGTGTCAGCAAGGTACATTTTTTTCCATGGTGATATACCTTTCATATATTTTAGTGCAGTATCAATAAATACATTGGCATGTATTATTGTAATTACTATCATTATTTATTTGCAAACAGAGATGGTCAGTGACATATTAACAATTTTGAGGAAACTGGTCCTATATACCAAAGGGTATATATTTACTACTGTTATTATACGAGGAGCAATTTGGTACTGTAAATCCGGTATAAAGGGGTTCAAGGATGGGTGTGTGGTGCTGCTCTGTAGTGGCCTCTCACTGAGGTTGTATGGACATCTGTATAGACGGGAACGGGGAGGGGAAAAGATCAAAGGGGGAGAGCGCACTCAATTTCAATATGACATATTAAAAGGCCTCTCTGTGGAGTGTTCTAACCTCTAAAAGGGTTGGCCGGTGATAAGGCTTTCGTCCCTCTAACAGCTGGGGACGCAGGCTGTGGATGTAATCTTCCTCCACAGAATGTCTCCTTAGGGCCACAGGATACTCTTTAATCTGCACAGGTAGCTCCATGCTGGTCCTCTTAGAGCGGATGGCCGGGCTAGATTGTACTTGTAGTTCTCCCAATGGGAGGGTGGATTAATGTAAGGTGTGTAAGGAAAACAAAGGAGGAGGCAGAAAGCAATGCAACTCTGCTAACTTTGCACCCAGTGTCCCTGCGCATCGGTCATATTAGGTCACCTCACTTATGGTACAGCGAGAGCGGCGTTCTGGCCGACCTGGAAACACCTGCGCAGCGTCACTGTTGCTGTTGAGAGTGGAAGAGGGGGAAGTCCACCCAGGGAGAGGCAGTCAAAGAGCTGGCTTGCTAGCAGAGAGGACACTCAGCGCTGCGGTGGCTAATGGTTTAAACAGGCCTGCAGATAGGTGCTTTGCATTTGCATTCCAGCAAGGAGTAAATGGAATAGATCTTTTTTTTTTGTTGTTGTTTTTTTTGCCAGCTTGAAAAAGGGAGAAAGGTCTCCTGAAACGCATTGTGACAATAATTCTTTTTTATTTTTCATCTAGACACTTTGTGTGTCTCCTTACTGCACGCAAGCCTGCTGCACACTTTTCTCTACAAATTCTGGCCGCTCAGTGCTACAGCGAGTGGCCAGATCTATTCCATTTACTCCTTGCTGGAATGCAAATGCACCTGAGTCAATACTTTGTAGAACCTCCTTTTGCTGCAATTACTGATGCCAGTCTTTTAGGGTATGTCTCTACCAGCTTTGCACATCTAGAGACTGAAATCCTTGCCCATTCTTCTTTGCAAAACAGCTCCAGCTCAGTCAGATTAGATGGACCGCGTTTGTGAACAGCAGTTTTCAGATTTTGCCACAAATTCTCGATTGGATTTAGATCTGGACTTTGACTGGGCCATTCTAACACATGGATATGTTTTGTTTTAAAACATTCCATTTTTGCCCTGGCTGTTTAGGGTCATTGGCTTCAATTCATCAAAGGGTGTTCGATAACAAAACCCCAGTCCTTAAAATACCGCATTCGGTATTTTACACTTCACTGTGCTAATTCATCAATATTTTCCCATGTGTGGTAGAGGTTCGTTAAGTTACCGAACTACTAGGCTTCAATTCATCAAAGGCTGTTCGATAACTGCAGAGTGGTGCAGAGCAGCTTGGAATGTCCCTGTTGTTACAAGCTGATAACAATAGAAGGCATCCAGACATCCCTTTAGATGTAAAGGTGTTATAGTTACTGTTATTTATACTGCCTCTGCTGCTCTGAATCTGTCGATCAGTCTTTCTTAACATTTTATTTATTTGCCACAACGTAGATGAACTTCCTGGAGACATTACAAATGCCATGCTTGGTGATTTCACCACCAGCATCTTTGCATTATCAAACAGGGCCTGAAAGGGTTACACCACCGAAGGGAATCTGGGGATATATTTTGACCCGTTCTCTCTGCTCACTGCTTGGGGGGTCTGAAAGCTTGTGTGGAGAAGCCTGTGTGACCTATCAGCGGCACTTGCAGGAGAACAGGGGCTGTTTCTATTGGCTGCCTGCTCCTGCTAATCATGAAAACATTCACACAGAAGGCTTTTGAAGTCTGTAACGACAGGGGAGAGCTTGAGATAAACACCGAATGTGTTAGCGAATGTGGGAACCTTGATGAATTAACATTTGTTGAGCACATGTCGGTAATTTATCTCATTGCTGTGTCATTTCAGCTTCTCATTCGGTAACAGCTTTGATGAATTAACATTTTCTTAAGTGCTTCGTTAAGTCAGCTGTTTTCAGCATTACCGAATGCGGTAATGCTTGATGAATTGAAGCCATTGTCCTGCTGGAAGGTGAACCTCCACCCCAGTCTCAAGTCTTTTGCTGACTCCAAGAGGTTTTCTTCCAAGATTGCCCGGTATTTGGCTCCATCCATCTTCCCATCAACTCTGACCAGCTTCCCTGTCCCTGCTGAAGAGAAGCACCCCCAGAGCATGATGCTGCCACCACCATATTTGACAGTGGGGATGGTGTGTTCAGAGTGATGTGCAGTGTTTTCCGCCACACATAGTGTTTTGCATTTTGGCCAAAAAGTTCCAGTTTGGTCTCATCTGACCAGAGAGCCTTCTTTCACATGTTTGCTGTGTCCCCCACATGGCTTGTGGCAAACTGCAAACAGGACTTCTTATGCTTTTCTGTTAACAATGGCTTTCTTCTTGCTACTCTTCCATAAAGGCCAATTTTGTGCTGTGCACACCTAATAGTTGTCCTATGGACAGATTCCCCCAACTGAGCTGTAAATCTCTGCAGCTCGTCCAAAGTCACCATAGGCCTCATGACTACATTTCTGATCAGTGCTCTCCTTGTTCGACCTGTGAGTTTAGGTGGACGGCCTTGTCTTGGTAGGTTTACAGTTGTGCCATACTCCTTCCATTTCTGAATGATCGCTTGAACAGTGCTCTGTGGGATGTTCAAGGCTTTGGAAATCTTTTTGTAGCCTAAGCCTGCTTTACATTTCTCAATAATTTTATCCCTGACCTGCCTGGTGTGTTCTTTGGACTTCATGGGGTTGTTGCTCCCAATATTCTCTTAGAAAACCTCTAAGGCCATCACAGAGCAGCTGTATTTATACTGACATTAGATTACACACAGATGCACTCTATTTAGTCATTAGAACTCATCAGGCAATGTCTATGGGCAACTGACTGCACTCAGACCAAAGGGGGCAGAATAATTACGCACACCCCACTTGTTATTTATTTGTAAAAAATGTTTGGAATCATGTATGATTTTCGTTCCACTTCTCCCGTGTACACCACTTTGTATTGGTCTTTCACGTGGAATTCCAATAAAATTGATTCATGCTTGTGGCAGTAATATGGCAAAATGTTGAAAACTTCAAGGGGGCCGAATACTTTTGCAAGCCACTGTATGTGATTGACTAGTTGGGTTGGTCAACTCTCCCTCTCCCTAATGCTGGGAATACAAGGCTCGATTCTGAGCCATTTAGATGGCTCGATAGATAATTTCCGACATGTCCGATCTCCCGCCCAATCATTTCTGCGCTCAATTCTGCATGGAGGACAATTTATTTATTATTTATTTATTGTATTTATAAAGCGCCAATATATTACGCAGCGCTGGACATTAGTTTAGGTTACAGACAATATTTAGGGGTGACATACAGCAAAATGACAATACATGAATACAAGAAAGACCAGACCATGCAGGACAGTATGAGTACAAGGTAATGCTTAGTCAGTCACTGGAGGGGAGCATGGAGATTAGGCAAGTTAGGTTCACTTAGATGCATAGCATGGGTTCACAAAATGGAGGCGCATGATCAGGTAGGACACAAAAGGAGGAGGACCCTGCCCAAAGGCTTAGAATGTAGAGGGAGAGGTAAGGACACGAAAGGTAGGGACAAAGGGAAAAGATAAGAAAAACCAGCGGAAGATAAAATAATCGCCTGCAGAATTGAGTGCGGAAAACAATCGGGCACGGAATCGAGTGGCAAAATCAAGCCGTGAATGCCCAGCATAAGTGGACTGGTCAGCTCTCCTTGTCTACTTGTTTATCAGAGCGGTATGGTAGAATAGATCTTGCTGTGCCCATAAAACACGCCTCTTTTACCCTTCTGGTCCACTACAGTCTTCAGCAGCGAGATCTGGGAGTCGGTAACATGATAAGGCACATCACCCGGCATCAATGACACCCGGCGTATAAGACGACCCCTGACCTTTCAGATGATTTTCATGGGTTAAAAAGTAGTCTTGTATGCCAGAATATACAGTACTCTTCAGATACATACAGTGGCTTGCAAAAGTATTCGGCCCCCTTGAAGTTTTCTACATTTTGTCACATTACTGCCACAAATATGAATCAATTTTATTGGAATTTCACGTGAAAGACCAATACAAAGTGGTGTACACGTGAGAAGTGGAACGAAAATCATACATGATTCCAAACATGTTTTTACAAATAAATAAATGCAAAGTGGGGTGTGCGTAATTATTCAGCCCCCTGAGTCAATACTTAGTAGAACCACCTTTTGCTGCAATTACAGCTGCCAGTCTTTTAGGGTATGTCTCTACCAACTTTGCACGTCTAGAGACTGAAATCCTTGTGGGGTTCTTTGCAAAACAGCTCCAGCTCAGTCAGATTAGATGGACAATGTTTGTGAACAGCAGTTTTCAGATCTTGCTACAGATTCTCGATTGGATTTAGATCTGGACTTTGACTGGGCCATTCTAACACATGGATATGTTTTGTTTTAAACCATTCCATTTTTGCCCTGGCTTTATGTTTAGGGTCGTTGTCCTGCTGGAAGGTGAACCTCCACCCCAGTCTCAAGTCTTTTGCAGACTCCAAGAGGTTTTCTTCCAAGATTGCCCTGTATTTGGCTCCATCCATCTTCCCATCAACTCTGACCAGCTTCCCTGTCCCTGCTGAAGAGAAGCACCCCCAGAGCATGATGCTGCCACCACCATATGTGACAGTGGGGATGGTGTGTTCAGAGTGATGTGCAGTGTTAATTTTCCGCCACACATAGTGTTGTGCATTTTGGCCAAAAAGTTCCATTTTGGTCTCATCTGACCAGAGAGGCTTCTTCCACATGTTTGCTGTGTCCCCCACATGGCTTGTGGCAAACTGCAAACGGGACTTCTTATGCTTTTCTGTTAATAATGGCCTTCCTCTTGCCACTCTTCCATAAAGGCCAACTTTGTGCAGTGCACGACTTATAGTTGTCCTATGGACAGATTCCCCCACCTGAGCTGTAGATCTCTGCAGCTCGTCGAGAGTCACCATGGGCCTCTTGATTGCATTTCTGATCAGCACTCTCCTTGTCTGGCCTGTGAGTTTGGGTGGATGGCCTTGTCTTGATAGGTTTACAGTTGTGCCATACTCCTTCCATTTCTGACTGATCGCTTGAACAGTGCTCCGTGGGATGTTCAGGGTTTTTGAAATCTTTTTGTAGCCTAAGCCTGCTTTAAATTTCTAAATAACCTTATCCCTGATCTGTCTGGTGTGTTCTTTGGACTTCATGGTGTTGTTGCTCCCAATATTCTCTTAGACAACCTCTGAGGCCATCACAGAGCATCTGTATTTGTATTGACATTAGATTACACACAGGTGCACTCTATTTAGTCATTAGCACTCATCAGGCAATGTCTATGGGCAACTGACAGCACTCAGACCAAAAGGGGCTGAATAATTACGCACACCCCACTTTGCAGTTATTCATTTGTAAAAAAATGTTTGGAATCATATATGATTTTCATTCCACTTCTCACATGTACACCACTCTGTATTGGTCTTTCATGTGAAATTCCAATAAAATTGATTCATGTTTGTGGCAGTAATGTAACAAAATGTGGAAAACTTCAAGGGGGCCGAATACTTTTGCAAGCCACTGTATATATGAATAATAGATTAACCTAAAGTGCAATTATAGTCTGTAACATATAAATCACGGTGTATTAGAGTAATCATATAGATGTCTCTAATATAACCTCTATTAGCACCCACACTGGGACTGAAAATAAGAAAAACAAAACTCCAATGAGTTCTGGGTCACCATGAGCTTGCTGGTTAGTCTGTGCCTCTTGAAAATAAGAACACATTTAAAATACATGCATAAAAAATATGTATAAGAAAGGAGAAAACAATCCGATCTACACTCCATATAGGATAGTTGTCCCTTTAGGACTAGTATCTTATATAGTAGATTATGATAGCAGGTTAGCGTGAGTGGATTATGGTTAAAGAATCTATATATAAGTTAGTTGGTTCTAAGGAGGACAATTTGTACAGTGTATCAAGAATGTGGGTTAGGATACGGAGTCCTATAATGTGACATGGTAGTGGTAGCGGCCTAACGTGATTCTGATTGAGAAGTGGAGAGGTATATTCAATAAAACCTGGGTGAAGGGATTTAGAGTAAGAGGGGGTACTGAGGGCTAATATGAGCTTAATTAGGTAATGGTGGTTCGAGTGATAGGAAAGGGAGAGGAGGGAAGGGAGAAGGGAGGGGGGGGGGGGGAGAGGGGGGAGGTATGGGGAATCTTGTTTGTATGTAATAATGCCTCTTTGTAGGAAGCAAGCGTGGAGTGTTAAGCGGGACCTGAGTGTTGTGGGGGGAGTTTTGAGTCGGTGGGGACTAGTGTTGGGCGAACACCTAGATGTTCGGGTTCGCGAACGTTCGCTGAACATCGCCGCGATGTTCGGGTGTTCGCGCCGAACTCCGAACATAATGGAAATCAATGGGGACCCGAACTTTCGTGCTTTGTAAAGCTTCCTTACATGCTACATACCCCAAATTAGCAGGGTATGTGCACCTTGGGAGTGGGTACAAGGGGAAAAAAATATTTGAAAAAGAGCTTATAGTTTTTGAGAAAATTGATTGTAAAGTTTCAAAGGAAAAACTGTCTTTTAAATGTGGAGAATGTCATGTTTCTTTGCACAGGTAACATGCTTTTTGTCGCCATGCAGTCATAAGTGTAATACAGAGAAGAGGTTCCAGGAAAAGGGTCCGGTAACGCTAACCCAGCACCAGCAGCAGCACACGTGATGGAACAGGAGGAGGCGCAGGAGGAGAAGGCCACGCTTTGTGAGACACAACAACCCAGGCCTTGCATGAGGACAAGAAGCGTGCGGATAGCATGCTTTGTACCGCCATGCAGTCATAAATGTAATAAAGATAAGAGGTTCAATAAACAGGGACCACGCGGCAACGCTAACCCAGCAGCAGCAGACGTGATGGAACAGGAGGAGGCGCAGGAGGAGAAGGCCACGCTTTGTGAGACACAACAACCCAGGCCTTGCATGAGGACAAAAAGCGTGCGGATAGCATGCTTTGTACCGCCATGCAGTCATAAATGTAATAAAGATAAGAGGTTCAATAAACAGGGACCGGCAACGCTAACCCAGCAGCAGCAGCAGCACACGTGATGGAACAGGAGGAGGCGCAGGAGGAGAAGGCCACGCTTTGAGACACAACAACCCAAGCCTTGCAGGAGGACAAGAAGCGTGCAGATAGCATGTTTGATAGTGCTGCCCAAAAAATTATATGGATCCGTGGACCCGGGCAGTACTGGGAAGTGGGAACGCAGATTTTAGTACCTAAACACACGATACAACATGTTTTCCGGGGTCGGACTCTGAGGCACATACAGATGGTCCCGATCATCATCCTCATCATACAACTCTTCTCCTGAGTCTGACCCACCCACCACCTCTGCCACCCCAACATCCCCAGACACAGACCCCTCATCGTCCTCAACATTAACTTGGGATGCTGGCCTGAGCCCGACCTCCTCCTCCACATCAGGCCCCATCATCTCCTCAATGGCAGCCCTCATTAATCGCTCTGGCGCCGGACCGATGGACACAACGTTCTCCTCCGGGGAGGGCTGCTGCTGACCACTGGCTGCTGGGGTGGATGTTATAGCTTGCGTGGGGCGTTGGCTGTTGCTGTTGTTGGGAGTGCTGCTCACAGCGGAGGTCTCTGAGGAACTCATGGTGAGCTCATATAGTGGTTGTGTACTGTTCCCAGCAGACACAGAGTGGCAGTAAACACAATGCTATATAGTGTGCTGGGTGAGCGGTGTACACAGAGTGGCAGTAAACACAATGCTATATAGTGTGGCTGAGCGAGCGGTGTACTACTGTTCCCAGCAGACACAGAGTGGCAGTACACACAATGCTATATAGTCTGGCTGAGTGGTGTACACAGAGTGGCAGTACACACAATGCTATATAGTCTGGCTGAGCGGTGTACACAGAGTGGAAGTACACACAATGCTATATAGTCTGGCTGAGCCGTGTACACAGAGTGTCAGTAAACAATGCTATATATAGCGTGGCTGAGCGAGGTACACAGTGGCAGTACACACAATGCTATATAGTCAGGCTGAGCCGTGTACACAGAGTGTCAGTAAACAATGCTATATATAGCGTGGCTGAGCGAGGTACACAGTGGCAGTAAACAATGCTATATATAGTGTGGCTGAGCGAGCGGTGTACTACTGTTCCCAGCAGCGACACACAATGACTGGGGGGGACCCTGGCTAGCGTGGCTGGAGAGCGAACTACCCTGCCTGCCTACCCAAAGCTAAACCCACAGAGAAATGGCGGAGATATGACGTGGTTCGGGTATTTATTTACCCGAACCACATGACCGTTCGGCCAATCAGAGCGCGTTCGGGCCCGAACCACGTGACCCGTTCGGCCAATCACAGCGCTAGCCGAACGTTCGGGGAACGTTCGGCCATGCGTTCTTAGTTCGGCCATGCGGCCGAACGGTTTGGCCGAGCACCGTCAGGTGTTCGGCCGAACTCGAACATCACCCGAACAGGGTGATGTTCTGCAGAACCCCAACAGTGGCGAACACTGTTCGCCCAACACTGGTGGGGACCTGCCTGAGTTATAAAGGTAGATTTAGCTAGGTAAATTTATACTGTATAATATGTTTGTAGTACTAGTCCCAATAGATTTAGAATAAAGGTCCCAGTTAAAATTCTTGCTCATAGTTTATGCTCTAGACAGATGTTTAGTCCTTCAGGGTGTAGGGTTCTCAATTTGAACACCCAGAACATTTCTCTGGACCTGAGTGTGCCAAATCGGTCATTGGCATCTTCTGGTATTTGTTCTATGGGGCAGATAGTCAGAGTAGCAGGGTCTAGATTATGTACTTCTTTGCAATGCCTGGACAGGCCATGTTTTATGAACCCTTTGAGGATGTTACGTCTGTGTTGGCTCCACCTTTCTCTAAGTGATTGTGTGGTTCTACCCACGTTTTGGCGGTTGCACGTACATGTAATGAGGTATAGTATGTATTTTGAGCCACAGGTCATGCGTTCTTTGATCTGGAAGATTTCACCCTTTACTGAAGACTTTCATTCTCTTTTCCCATCTTCGATTTTATGGCAGCAGAGGCATCTCTTTAGTTTGCACCTTCTCGCTCCCCTTTCGTTGTCTGTCATCATTGTTTTGCTTGATGATTTATAGGTTTTAATCCTACTGGGGGCCAAATGATTTGTTAGTGTTTTGGCCCTCCTGAACACACATTTTGGTTTGTTCCCCAGGTTTTTCCTCAAGTAAGAGGCGTTGAGTAGGAGCTGCCAGTGTTTAGTTAGAGCATTCTTAATAGCTGCATGATTGGTTGAGAATCTGGTTATAAAAAGAGCTTCAGATGATTGGTCTACATTTTCAGGTGATTGTTTCTTCTTCTTTTTGTTGAGTAGTGTGCGTCTGTCCGTTTTTCTGGCTCTTAACCTTGCTTCTTTTATCAATGGTTTCGGAAAATGCTTCTGTTTGAATTTATTGGTTAGCATTTCTGCCTGATTGTCATAGTTCTGAGCAATTCTTCCTAATCCTGAGAAATTGTCCTAACGGTATATTATTCCTCCAAAGTTTGTAGTGACCAGGGATGCTCACAAACTCGCCTCCCACGCTGCGTTCCAATCCGGTGTCATGTGATTACAAACACTTCCTCCTTCCAGGTTAAAGGAGGAAGTGTATAATCACATGATGCCGGATTGTAACGCAGCGTGGGAGGTGCTGAGGGATGGAGCAAGAAGACGGCTGATGGGTAAGATTAACCCCTCCTCGGCCACCTGCACAGGTGCTGTAATTAGCAGGATGAAATTCAAATAACCCTATTCGAATTTAATCTGAAGCTGAATTTGGGAGCATCCCTGGTAGTGACTACTCCTGTAGTCAATATATCCATTTGCATCAACGGTTTTGAAGTGGTTGCGTGTTTTAATTGACCCTTCTTCGATATAAAGTGCTACGTCCAGATACTCCATTTTACTATCGCTCATGTTCGATGTAAATGAAATACCCTATGTGTTGTCATTCATATATTTTACGAAATTATCGGCCGATTCAGGGTCTCCTTCCCAGATCAGAATGAGGTCATCAATATATCGACGGTAGTAGATAATGTTAGCAGAAAATTGATTTTTTTGGGCCTAGCAACATCTTCTCTAGCATCCCCATGGCTAGATTTGCATAATTCAGGGCAAAGTTTGCCTCCATCGCTGTGCCCCTTCTTTATAAATACATAGTGTCCAGAAACTTGAAATAATTGTGGGTCAGGGAGAATTGTGTGGCTTTAAGCAGGAAGATTTTTTGTTCCATGGGCATGTTGTCGTCCATCCCTAGGAAGTTATATATAGCTCGTAGGCCTACATGATGGTGTATGTTGGAATAAAGAGAGGTGACATCTAGGGTTAGCCATCTATATGTGGGTTTCCAGGTGATTTCTTCCAGTTCCGAGAGGAGCTGTGTGGAGTCTCTGAGGGAAGATGGTAGTTCTTGTACATACGATTTTAGATGTAAATCTATTTGTTCGGACAGGTGTGAGGACAGGGAATTGATTCCTGATATGATTGGTTGGCCAGGTGGGTTGGTTATGGACTTGTGTATTTTAGGATGGTGGTAGAAGTGGGCAGTACTTGGGTTCTCAATAAGTAGGTAGTCTTTCCCTGCTTTGGTGATTATCCCCTCTTCTTTGGCCGCTTTCACCAAAGTTTTTAATTCTTCTGTATATATGTATCTGTATCTATGGGGTCCGAGTCCAGTATGGTATAGTAGTCAGTATCACCAAGGATCCTTTCAGCCTCCCTAATGTAATCGATTCTGTTCATAATCACGATTCCTCCTCCTTTATCCGCTGCCCTGATGATGAATGTTGGATTTTCCTTAAGGACTTTTAGGGCCTTTTCCCTGATTGTAAGAGTCAAGGACATGGAACACTCACCATCTCACCTGAAGAAACAGAAAAACAGAAGGTCATGTGAAAAGCTTGCCACTCCTACCAAAAGATGGAGAATATCATAGGAGGATGAAGTTTTCAGTACCCCACTAGTGAAACCAACCATCGGACAACAGAATTACTGGATCTGAGCCTATATAGCAATCAGGAGGAATCCCCAGATAAACCGCACCCAACGATGACCCAACAGGACAGGGGGAGATCACTGAAACCAGACATTCCCCAAAAATCCAATCTGGTTGATGCCCACATATACCACACTCCAACATCCAGAATACCAATCTCATGCCGACCATACCAAGCCAAGAAAGCTTAAAAAAAAAAAAAGATCACTGAATTTTTCCTACCGACACAGGAACCTAGTAGTGGATCAGAATATAATACAACTGGCTGCACATCGTCAAGTTCTTTTTTTAGAACTCCCCACCATTCTAGGAGAAATGCCATTACTAAGAGCACAAATCCTGAATCCAATAATCCATCATGTACAGATGCACAAGGTTCCCACGCTAAATGTAGAAGAAGAGAGGGGATAATAGAACTCGAAAGAAGAACAGAGGAAGCAGAGGAGGGAAGAAGACTAAATGTGCAAAAACTGGACAAAACGAAACTGACAAACAAGGAGAAGTTCAAGAAAAGGGAATGAAGTCGATCTTTAACCTGTCATCATACACACTGAACAATGCAGAGGAATTGGTTCTAAGTAAAGGCCTGTCCTTCTGTCCCTCCAAAAAGCTAATCTTTATGAACTATTTGTCGATCTGAACAACTTCACAAGAAAGTTGACACTTAACCAGCTGAGCGGTCTGGACGAGCTCAGCTCGTCCAACACCGCCAGCGGCTGCCGCTCAGGCCCTGCTGGGCCGATTTTAACGAAATAAAAAGCAGCACACGCAGCCGGCACTTTGCCAGCCGCGTGTGCTGCCTGATCGCCGCCGCTCTGCGGCGATTCGCCGCGAGCAGCGGCGAAAGAGGGCCCCCCTAGCCGCCTGAGCCCAGCGTAGCCGGAACAAAAAGTTCCGGCCAGCGCTAAGGGCTGGATCGGAGGCGGCTGACGTCAGGACGTCGGCTGACGTCGATGACGTCACTCCGCTCGTCGCTATGGCGACGATATAAGCGAAACAAGGAAGGCCGCTCATTGCGGCCTTCCTTGTTTATTCTGGGCGCCGGAGGCGATCGGAAGATCGCCTCCGGAGCGCCCTCTAGTGGGCTTTCATGCAGCCAACTTTCAGTTGGCTGCATGAAATAGTTTTTTTTTTATTTAAAAAAAACCCTCCCGCAGCCACCCTGGCGATTTAATCAGAACGCCAGGGTGGTTAAGAGATATTTTGCGACGAAAAAATTTAAAAACCTTCCAGACAATAAAAGCAACAATCTCACCCCAATCATACTTGACTCAGAGATGATTAATGGGGCCTATGTCAATGAGGAGGAATTGAATATGGAACGATACATACATACCAACCTAAGGAAAAAATCTGACTTCTACCCCACCTCATATCGAGGACCATATGTGGAGACTTTCTACACTCAGGTACTCGAGGCATTTAGGAAGCTTGAAAAGACAGGAACCAAACGTAACATCACAAGAGAGGAGGAAAAGGCTCTATAAGGCCTTAAGGAAAATCCAACACTCATCATCAGGGTAGCAGATAAAGGAGGAGGAATCATGATTATGAAAAAAAATCGATTACATTAGGAAGGCTGAAAGGATCCTTGGCGATACTGACTACTATACCGTACTGGACTCACAGACCTAACGTCCGCAAAGGGTTCACAAAACATGGCCTGTCCAGGCATTGCAAAGAAGTACATAATCTAGACCCTGCTACTCTGACTATCTGCCCCATAGAACAAATACCAGAAGATGCCAATGACCGATTTGGCACACTCAGGTCCAGAGAAATGTTCTGGGTGTTCAAATTGAGAACCCTACACCCGGAAGGACTAAACATCTGTCTAGAGCATAACCTCTGAGCAAGAATATTAACTGGGACCTTCAATCTACATCTATTGGGACTAGTACTATAAACATATTATAAAGTATAAATTTACCTAGCTAAATCTACCTTTATAACTCAGGCAGGTCCCCACCAACTCCAGCCTCCCCCCACAACACTCAGGTCCCTCTTAACACTCCACCCCGCATGCTGCCTACAAAGAGGCATTATTACATACAAACAAGATTCCCCATACCTTCCCCCCTTCCCCCCCTCCCTTCTCCCTTCCCTCCTTCCCCTTTCATATCACTCGGACCACCATTACCTAATTAGGCTCATATTAGCCCTCAGTACCCCCTCTTACTCTAAATCCCATCACCCGGGTTTTTTGAATATATCTCTCCACTTCTCAATCAGAATCACATTAGGCTGCTACCACTACCATGTCACATTATATGACTCCATATCCTAACCCACATACTTGATACACCCTACAAATTGTCCTCCTTAGAACCAACTAGCTTATAGATCGATTCTTTAACCATAATCCACTCACACTAAACTGCTATCAAAATCTAATGACTATTATTCAGCCACCTTGACTAAATTCACAAAATTAGATGCCTTTATTTAATTCTTAAGCCTCAGTGAACTAATCCACATCTAGTATGGCTGTCGCCTTTTTCGCTCAGCCACTTCCAACATGGCTATGACATCTTTGAGACTCACTGTCTCTTCCTCACCTAATATGGCCACCGCTACCCTACCCAGCCACTACCAACATTGCCGCTCCCCTCCAGTGACCCGCACGGCTAGATGACTTCTCCAGAATGGCCGCCACATCACAAAAGCCATACGCAAGATGGCCATGACGTGCACTCCCCCCGGACGTGATGCACAACCAAGCCGGATGCGACGTCACAGATTTCCCCGATCAAGCAAATCCGCCCATACAGGCGTGCCCAGCCCGACTAACTAGTTTTAAACAGCGCTTTAGCATCCCGCGGATATGGCGCCCATGCTATTCATCTGTTGAACTATAGGTAAGTTGCTCCCCTTGTTTTCCACATTCTAATATTAGACCATACTATGCCCATTAGGCGAGCCCTAATCTCGATCCACAGTCACTACGATCCCACTCGGGAGCACTCATATAACTATCTACAACCAGTTCCGTCAAGAACTTCACTAGAGATACTGAAGTTTCGAGACATTCCACGTAATGTCTGGTTCAATTATCATCTTAACATACATAGGGCTCCCAAATACCCCTCTATCACTATAATTGCCATGATGACATATATAAGATACTAGTCCTAAAGGGACAACTATCCTATATGGAATGTAGATCAGATTGTTTTCTCCTTTCTTATTCATGTTTTTTATGCATGTATTTTAAATGTGTTCTTATTTTCAGTCCCAGTGTGAGTGCTAATAGAGGTTATATTAGAGACATCTATATGATGACTCTAATACACCGTGATTTATATGTTACAGACTATAATTGCACTTTAGGTTAATCTATTATTTATATATATATATGTATCTGAAGAGTATAATAATTTTTATAATTGTACTTTTTATAAATACAGGTTTTTAAGTTGATTGATTGTTAGTATATGAAAAAGATGTTTTAGTCTGAGCGCCATCCTTGTTTTTAATTTCTCAAAAAGCACAATATTTGACCTGATGAAGCGACTTGTGGTCGCGAAACGCGTTGTCCTTAGTGCTAAATAAATTGATTTCAACTTCTATTATGTGTATGAGTCTTCATACCAGGTAAGACGTCCCATCCTTACCTTTGATTATTTGCCATTTGCACTTAATGCTTTGATACCTAGGGGTGCCGCCCAACAGTGTCTTATACTAAATAGTACCTCACGATGTGGAGTTACACCACCATAGCAATATAGTGGTGATTTTTTTCCCGGGAGCGCCGATATACAAGGCCGAGTGGAGAAGGTATTTCTCCACATGATTTGATGGTGGTTGCCATCAAAAGCAACCCAGAATTGTGAGTATATTTTCACTACGATAGACCAGATTCCGCAGCGATAATACACGATATCCGGCTCCCGGTGTCCTTGTCTTTTTATCTCTATTAGTACTACATTCTGTAGAGGAAGATTACATCCACAGCCTGTGTCCCCGGCTGTTAGAGGGATGAAAGCCTTATCACTGGCCAACCCATACGGGCCAGTCAGCCCCTTTTAGAGGTAAGACCAGTCCACGGAGAGGCCTTTTATCATGTCATATTGAAATTGAGTGCGCTCTCCCCCTTTTGTCTTTTCCCCTACCCATTCCTGTCTATATAGATATTAACAATTATTATCTTACCGCCAATTTTAAATAACTCAATTCCAAGATGCAAACAACTTTTTTTTTTTCAAATTCTTTTATTTAGAGAAAACCGATGATACATACAGCTGAAAATACAGTATATGACAAGAAGGCTTAAAGTCCTTACATTGGAGGAGCCAGAGGCAGCTTACTAAATTTTAACATTCCTATGAAAAGCATATTAGACAAGCATTAGCTTAAATGATGAAGCATTCCGATGTATAAGCTGAAAGCTACACAGGGTGAAACATATATCTGTAAGAACTGTTTAATGTTTACCTCTATATTTTTTTATGTTTTTAAAGGTAATAGCAGCATAAACAATAACATATAACCAGGGATGTCTCAGGGGTGTTATCAGATCTGGTATGGAATGCTCATTACCAAGATGCAAACAACTTTAATTAAACTCGCATGCAAGCTGGAATTATTAGCATGCCATTGACCAAGTCTATTTATAAAATGAGCATAGGTATTAGGCAGCATAGTAATCTCTGGGATTTTGTGTCCTGCAGTGACCGACGACCCCTGTGGATCTATATTTAGAAGATGGTATTACTGGGTAAGTTGTGACAATCATAGTAATGTTGGAGTGACTGTATGTGATATAATACAATGTCATTTGCTGGAATATTTTTATGAATAAAGCAGACCCTGATAGATAATCAATCACTAGATATATTCCATCTGCTGGTGTATTACTTGCATAAATTCAAGCTATGAACACACGACATACAGTGGAATGCAAAAGTTTGGGCAACCTTGTTAATTATCATGATTTTCCTGTATAAATCGTTGGTTGTTATGATAAAAAAAAGTCAGTTAAATATATCAAATAGGAGACACACAGTGATATTTGAGAAGTGATATTAAGTTTATCGGATTTGCAGAAAGTGTGCAATAATTGTTTAACCACTTCAGCCTTCTTTGGGGGGGTTACACATTTTGCTAAGATTTTTTTTTTGTAAATGCATTTTAACAGGAATATTAAGGAAAAAATGGAAAAAAATGCATTATTTCTCAGTTTTCACCCATTATAGCTTTAAAATAATACATGTTACCATAATTAAAATGCACATATTTTATTTGCCCATTTGTCCTGGTTATTACACCATTTAAACTATGTCCCTATCACAATGTATGACGCCAATATTTTATTTGGAAATAAAGGTGCATTGCTTTCGTTTTACGTCCATCATTATATACAAGCTTATAATTTAAAAAAATATTAGTTGTATACCCTCTTCACATGCATATTAAAAAGTTCAGACCCTTAGGTAACTATTTATGTTTTGTTTTTGTTTTTTTAAATTGTATTTTTTTTTCTTTTTTATTTTATGTGGGTATTTTTTGGGTGTGGGGGGTACGCAGTTAATTTTAAATGAATTTTATTGTGTCTTTTTGTATTAAAAATGTATGTGCATGTAGTTTTACTGTTTGGCCACAAGATGGCCACAGTGTAAGGATTGATAATGCAGATCGTGGTCGTGACTAGACCCAGACTAGCAGATCCAAGATCTTTGCATGGCAATCCTTATGTTAAACAAAACCAGAAGATCACTGTGACAAAGTGTGTCAGCGAGAGAACTGATATCTGATTATGTGGTGATCTGCAGTATCACCACTAATGCAGATATATAAAACAGTATTTTACTGATGGCAAATCACCCGAAACAACTAACTAGCACAATATCAGTACTTTAATTAGAGTGTGATCACAGGTGATTAGGTGCACAATATACAGGAGTACTCCTATGTGATATCCCTTGGCTGTAGGGACTATCACTGGAAGAGAGGTCGTACAGGCAAAGTCAGCAACGGGTCAGTCGGCAGAGGCACAGAATCGTCAGGCAGATTCGAGGTCTAGTATTGTAACGATTGGTGTCAGCAAGAACAGATTTTCTGATTATTGGTGATCTGCAGTATCACCAATAATACAGATACTATACCTGATTATGTGGTGATCTGCAGGATCACCAATAATGCGAGTATAGCGAGACACAGGACAACCAGATGTAAAGATAGGTGTTTGGTGCAGCAGTAATACAGATAGAGATACCAACTCCCCCAGAGAAGCTGGTAGAGGGAGATATCTCTATAGAACACAGGGATCAGCACTCCAGCAAGCTATAGATGCAGATGAACTAGTAATCAGTTCACCCGAGGAGCATGTGGTGCACAGTGCGACAACGTATACTGATCACCCGTGGAGCGGGTGATTCAGACTGTACTGCAGCAGGTGATTACCTGAGGGGCAGGAGATCAAGACTGTACTGCAGCTCCTAATCATCTGAGGAGCAGGTGATGAGGACAGTACCGTAGTTACTAGTCACCTGAGGAGCAGGTGATTAAGACTGTACTGCAGCTACTGGTCACCTGAGGAGCAGGTGATTAAGACTGTACTGCAGCTACTGGTGGTCACCTGAGGAGCAGGTGATTAAGCTGTACAGAGAATCCCTCACCAGGGACTAGGCTCACTGGTGAGGGCAGGAGAGTCAGACAATCAGATTCTGCAACATACGGACAGATACGGTACAAAGACAGAAGGCTTAAATCAGAGTAGTGTTCAGGCTGCATCAGCAACAGGATCAGATAGGCAAAAGCACAGAATCAGTAAGCAGAAGAGTAGTCAAGGCTAGCAGAAGGTCATAACAAATATTACAATTCAATTAGTACTTTAGCTATCAACAGAATCTGACTAAGTGTGGATCCCCAGCTCCTGCTGGTTCTAGCACACTTTGGGATCTGGCTAAGGTCTGAGTGCTAACACGTAGCATTTGCAACAGCAGACGAGGAGCTACTGACAGGCAGGTCCTATATATAATGAGAGCGCCCCACAGCGCCGCCCCAGTCACTCAGCCAATCAGGAGCACTGCTGGAGTCAGCTGACCGGCTGATCAGCTGACTCCCCTTCTATTCGCATAAAGGTCCTGTTGCCTGGCACGGCGGAGCGGTGCGGATGGTGGCGGCAGCAGTCACGCTGCTCTCTGTGACCGCCGTATCCCCGCCTCTCGTTACAGTACTTCCTCCTTGAGGCGTGGACTCTGGACACGTTTTACACGGTTTCTCAGGATGTAACTCATGGAATTTTGGTCTTAACACCTCAGCATGAAGACTATGGCCTGGTACCCACGATTTCTCCTCCGGCCCATACGCCTTCCAATGCACAAGGTACTGCACTGAATTTCGTACCCAACGAGAATATAGAATCGTCTCAATCTTATACTCAGTCACTTTATAAGTTACATCATTTATCTTTTCAGACACTAGGTATGGGCCTATAAATCTGGGCCCCAGCTTTGCAGAAGTCTGTTTTAAAGCAATATGTCGGGTAGAGATCCACACCATATCACCTGGTGCAAAGCTCAATTCCACCGAACGTCTTTTGTCTGCCTGCTTCTTTTGAAGTTCAAAAGCTCTCTCCAAATTAATTCTTACTACCGTCCAGATTCTTTTCAGAGATTCCTGCCAGTCCTCCAGAGCAGGGAATGGGGACGCCACCACCGGCAATGGAGAAAACTTAGGTGATCTCCCCGTAACCACCTGAAATGGAGAGAACCCCGAGAATGCACTTTTGAGGTTATTGTGCGCAAATTCCGCAAATGGGAGAAATTTTGCCCATTCATGCTGAGTATCTGCCACATAACATCGAAGGAACTGCTCCAAAGACTGATTAATTCTTTCAGTCTGCCCATTAGTCTGTGGGTGGTACCCTGAAGAAAATGAAAGATCCATCCACACATGATGACAAAATGCCCGCCAGAACTTTGATACGAACTGAACTCCCCTGTCTGACACCACATTCTCTGGAATTCCATGCAGACGAAAAATGTGGTGGACAAACAGGTCTGCCAATTCTGGAGCAGACGGAAGACCTTCCAATGGGACAAAATGGGCCATTTTACTAAACCTGTCTACCACTACCCAAATGACAGTCTTCCCCTCAGATCTGGGAAGTTCTCCCACAAAGTCCATGGATAAATGAGTCCATGGCTCCTCAGGTATGGGTAAAGGCTGCAAGGTACCTGCAGGAGCCAGTCGGGAAGGCTTGCTCTTGGCACATACAGAGCAAGCTGAGTACCTGCCACATAACATCGAAGGAACTGCTCCAAAGACTGATTCATTATTTCAGTCTGCCCATTAGTCTGTGGGTGGTACCCAGAAGAAAATGAGAGATCCATCCCCACATGATGACAAAATGCCCGCCAGAACTTCGATACGAACTGAACTCCCCTGTCTGACACCACATTCTCTGGAATTCCATGCAGACGAAAAGTTTTCAGGACACAAATCTGATTTTCAGAATTTCAGAAATCTCTGTCTATCTTACTTTGAGATGAGACCTATTTCATCAGGAACCGAGAATCAGAAGGTGACCTTCATTAAAACACTTTTATCAGGGGATTCACAGACATGGGCTTACAGTCTTCCTAGTGGTCATGAGGCACTGACATCAGTCCAGGAGTTATTAAAATCAATGGCTATCATATACGATGATCCAGATATCGCAGTCACTGCTGAGAGGAAACTTAAAAATCTCAGGCAGAGACATAACACTGCTGAGACCTATGCCGCAGAGTTTAGACGGTGGGCGGTATCAGCTAGATGGGGACAGTTTGCCTTATTGGACTGTTTTTAAACAGGGTTATCTGACCCCATTGCAGATGTAATGTTAACTCATCCTGAACCCAAGACTGTTGATGATGCGATCTCACTTGCAGTAAAAATAGATCGCCACATTCGTTATCAAAGGCAAACTCGTGGTAGGCACTCTGTGAGGTCTGTTCCCGTCACCTCTCCTAAACCTTCTCCTCCTCGGGATGAGCCGATGCAGATCGGACATTCTAAATTGTCAGAGGTCGAGAAAAATCAGAGACGGACGGAGGGGCTCTGTCTATATTGCGCAGAAAAGGGCATATAGTACAGAACTGTCCTAAGAAGGCGGAAAACTCTGCCGCCTAGGAGTAGCCAGAGGTACTACCCTAGGCGAGCCAGTGTTACCTCTAATTGATAATCGGTTACTACTCCCTTGTTCCATTTCCTGGGAAGATCAAGTCTGGTCTACCCAGGCATTTATAGACTCGGGTTCAGCCGCCAATTTCATTGATTATGATTTTGTTAAGGAATTGGGGATTCCCCTGCTCCCCTTAGAGAGACAGATCATTCTCACAGCAGTGGATGACTCTCCACTTCAAGGGAGTCAGCCCCTGTCTCAAACTCCGGGTTTGTTATGTCATGTGGGGGAACATATACATATAGCATAGGGAACAAATACAGTTTTTTTGTGCTTAAAATGGCCACTTCCACTGTAATCCTTGGAATGCCGTAGCTGCAAAAGCATTCTCCTCAGATAGATTGGAGCTCCGGCCAGTTGCTAAGCTGGTCCTCCTTTTGCCATCATCATTGTATGGAGAAAGTTGCTGTTTGCACCACCAGGATTAAGGTGGAAGGGTTGCCTGCACAATATGCAGACTTTGCTGATGTGTTTTGTCCTAAGTCAGCGAACAAACTTCCCCCGCACAGAAGTTTTGACTGCCCCATTGAGTTAAGGCCTAGTTGTATGCCCCCTAGAGGTCATTTGTATAACCTGTCCGCTCCTGAAAAACTCGCTATGCAGGATTACATTAAAGAAAACCTCGCCAAAGGTTTTATCCGTCCTAAGTCTCCGGCCGGAGCAGGGTTCTTTTTTGTTCAGAAAAAGGACGGTGGACTCCGCCCCTGCATAGATTATCGAGAATTGAATAAAATTACCATAAAAAATCGTTACCCTCTCCCGTTAATTGATGACTTGTTCTCCCAAGTTACTAATGCGTGTATCTTCTCTAAACTTGATCTAAGAGGGGCATACAACCTGGTACGCATTAGGGAGGGTGACGAATGGAAGACGGTGTTTAACACACCCGACGGGCACTACGAGTACCTTGTTATGCCCTTCAGGTTGTGTAACGCTCCTGCCGTCTTCCAGGAGTTGGTCAACAAGATTTTCCGAAAGGCTCTGGGGCGATTTGTCTTGGTATATCTGGATGACATACTGATTTTCTCCCCTAATCTAGCGAAACACAGGGAGCATGTGAAGTTTGTCCTGAAAAAATTGAGACAGAATTCTTCATATGCAAAACTTGAGAAATGTTTTTTTGAGGTGTCAGAAGTTCCTTTCTTGGGGTATATCATTTCAACCTCAGGACTCTCCATGGACCCCAAAAAAGTAGCTGCCATTTTGGAGTGGCCACAGCCCATGGGGCTGAAGGCACTCCAAAGATTTCTTGGCTTCGCCAATTATTACAGAAAATTTATCAAGTGATTTTCTTCTGTGGTGTCACCTCTCACTAACCTCACCAATAGAGAGGCTGACGCTTATAATTGGTCACCTGAAGCACATTCTGCTTTCTCATCTCTGAAGAAATTGTTTTGCTCCGCCCCTATTTTGCGGCATGTGGATGTCACTTGTCCCTTTATAGTGGAGGTGGATGCATCAGAGATTGGGGTTGGGGCTGTACTGTCTCAACACTCAGGGTCTCAGGGCAGATTGCATCCATGTGCCTTCTTCTCACGTAAATTCTCTCCCGCCGAGAGAAATTACGATATCGGTAACCGAGAGCGGTTAGCCATTAAACTCGCGTTTGAAGAATGGCGTCATTGGCTCGAGGGGGCAAAACATATGATTACGGTCTATACTGACCACAAAAATTTGGAATATATTGAAGGGGCCAAGAGGCTTAGTCTTCGACAGGCTCGCTGGTCGTTATTCTTCAAGATTCAGTTTTATCATTACATATAAGCCAGGGAGTAAAAACGTCAAGGCAGATGCCCTGCCTAGATGTTTTGAGCCCGAGACAGTACAGCCACCAACTCCTGAGAACATACTGCCCGACAAAGTTGTCGTGGCAGCCACCGAGACATGGGAGGATTGGTCGCTTACTTTGAGGCACTATCAACAGGACATTCCCGAGGGAAAACCTGATGGAGTTCTATTTGTGCCACTTCAGTTCCGTCTGCAAATTTTACAGTTGTTCCATGCACATAAAAATGCAGGGCATCCTGGGGTGGCCAGAACACAGGATCTACTGTCTAGATGTGTATGGTGGCCATCACTGGTCCTAAATTGTAGGGAGTTTGTCAGAGACTGTGCAGTCTGTGCTAGGAATAAGCCATCCCGACAGGCTCCTGTGGGCACCCTTCAGTCATTGCCAGTGCCTGAGGAACCATGGACCCATTTATCCATGGACTTTGTGGGCGAACTCCCCAGGTCTGAGTGCAAAACAGTTGTGTTGGAGGGGGGCATGGCGGAGTGGGATACATGCCAAAAGTCCCGGGGAAAAATCTGGATGTGATGCAAAGCAGCGTTTTAAGGGCAGAAATCACATTGAATGCTAAATTGCAGGCCTAACGTGCTTTCAAACATCTTGCATGTGTATACATCAATCAGGGAGTGTAATTAGAGTACTGCTTCACACTGACACACCAAACTCACTGTGTAACACACCGCAAACAGCTGTTTGTGTAGTGACGGCCATGCTGGACTACTGCGCAACATGGCGAGATTGCTCTTCCTCACTCAGTGATGTCAGGTAATGTGTGACTTCCTTCTCAACTTTCCATGGCATTGTTAAAAAGCTTACGTTTTGTTTTTAAATTACATTTTCTACTTGCTGTGTACTTGTTCAGTACCGCTACAATGAGAATCCTGTGGAGGCGGGCAAGTCTGCCATTGTGACCCCGGGTAATGGCCGGGGAATGAGGGGTTTGAATCCGGTGTGGAGCCTGAGCAACGGCTACCACTACACATCCAAGGAGGGCAGCAGGCAGGCATGCACGCCCGCCTGCCCCGAGGTAGTGACCAAAAATAACAATACAGGAGGAGGACTTTCGAGGCCCTGCTGTGTATTTGAAATGAATGTACTTTAAATCCTTTATCGAGAACCAGTTATGGCGGGCAAAGATGACACCACATTCCTTTCACGAGAATCATATGGAGGCGGGCAAGTCTGCCATTTGTGACCCTGGGTAATGGCCGGGGAATGAGGGGTTTGAATCCGGTGTGGAGCCTGAGCAATGGCTACCACTGCACATCCAGGCAAGGAGGGCAGCAGGCAAGCAGGCATGCACGCCCGCCCTGAGGTAGTGACCAAAAATAACAATACAGGACTCAGGAGGACCTTTTGCGTCCCTAATTGTCATGAATCAACTTTAAATCCTTTAACGGGAATCGGTTATGACGGGCAAAGATGACACCACATTCCTTTCACGAGAATCATATGGAGGCGGGCAAGTCTGCCATTTGTGAGTGACCCCGGGTAATGGCCGGGGAATGAGGGATGGAATCCGGTGTGGAGCCTGAGCAACGGCTACCACTGCACATCCAAGGAGGGCAGCAGGCAGGCATGCAATACAGGACTTTGAGGCCCTAATTGTAATGAATCAACTTTAAATCCTTTTAACGGCAATCCGTTATGGAGGGCAAGTCTGCCATTGTCACCGCGGGGAATAAAGGTTGGATTCCGGCCCGAAGTGGGAGCCTGCTGAGACCCATGCGGTAGCTGCCCTGACCGTGCTTTGCAGACCAGGCATCTGTGGTCAGATGGACCCTTGACCCAGCGGAAGACAAACCAAGTCGGAAGCATTTGCCAAGAATGTTTTACGGAGGGCAAGTTTTTTTGCCCTTTTTTTAAATTGTTTGAAAATGATAGATGGTTGTATTTTTAAATTGTTTGAAAGTTTACATGGTTGTATTGCGTTCCGGAGTTGGAGCCTGATCAATGGCTACGACCACACATCCAGGCAAGGAGGGAGGCAGGCAGGCATGCACGCCTGCCCCGAGGTAGTGACCAAAAATAACAATACAGGACTCAGGAGGACCTTTTGCGGCCCTAATTGTAATGAATCGACTTTAAATCCTTTAACGGGAATCCGTTATGGAGGGCAGCTGGGTTCACTCAACACAACATGTAGTAGGTATATGCAGTGAGCTGGGTTTACTTAACACAACAGGTAGTTATGTGCAGTGATGAGGTGGGTTAAGTAAACACAACAGGTAGTAGGTATATGCAGTGAGCTGGGTTCACTTAACACAACAGGTAGTTATGTGCAGTGATGAGGTGGGTTAAGTAAACACAACAGGTAGTAGGTATATGCAGTGATCTGGGTTTACTCAACACAACAGGTAGTAGGTATATGCAGTGAGCTGGGTTCACTCAACACAACAGGTAGTTATGTGCAGTGATGAGGTGGGTTCACTCAACACAACAGGTAGTAGGTATATGCAGTGAGCTGGGTTTACTCAACACAACAGGTAGTTATGTGCAGTGATGAGGTGGGTTCACTCAACACAACAGGTAGTAGGTATATGCAGTGAGCTGGGTTTACTCAACACAACAGGTAGTTATGTGCAGTGATGAGGTGGGTTAAGTAAACACAACAGGTAATAGGTATATGCAGTGAACTGGGTTCACTCAACACAACAGGTAGTTATGTGCAGTGATGAGGTGGGTTAAGTAAACATAACAGGTAGTAGGTATATGCAGTGAGCTGGGTTCACTTAACACTACAGGTAGTTATGTGCAGTGATGAGGTGGGTTAAGTAAACACAACAGGTAGTAGTATGATGCAGTGAGCTGGGTTCACTCAATACAAAGCTAGGTATATGCAGTGATGAGGTGGGTTAAGTAAACACAACAGGTACTGGGTATATGCAGTACTGGGTAGTACAATGTGCAGCTCCCTGTCACACACACAGGTAGTCAGTCACTGAATGTGCTGGGCTGCTGGCAGTGGCACACACACTATCAATTAGCAAGGCTGTGCATGCAACAAAAGTGTCAGTTTGACACACAGTAAAAAAATAAAGTACAGGATGAGCTCTGAAAAGAGCTAGGGTGCTATAAAAGCAATAACAATCAGCCAGGAGCAAACTAAGCAGCCAAGAATCTAACTAATCTGTCCCTAGAAGAACAAGTCTGCAGCAGCTCGCCCTAGTCTGTCTAATAGCAGGCACACGAGTGAGTGTAAAGGCCGCCGGACCCTGCCTTATATAAGGGGGGGGGGGGGGGGGGGCTCCAGGGCTTACTGTACCCTGAATGGCTACAATGTGCCTTCTGACTGTGATGCAGAGGGTCAAAGTTGACCCTCATAGTGCATTATGGGGCAAATCGAACTTCCGCAAAGGTTCGCCTGGCGCAAGTGAACGCGAACTCCCAATGTTCGCCTGGAACCGTTCGCCAGCGAACCATTCGCTACATCTCTACTAGTAAAGTGCCCCAGTATAGCTAGTATAGTGCCCAGTATAGCTAGTATAGTGCCCCAGTATAGCTAGTATAGTGCCCCAGTATAGCTAGTATAGTGCCCAGTATAGCTAGTAAAGTGCCCCAGTATAGCTAGTATAGTGTCCAGTATAGGTAGGTAGTGCCCAGTATAGCTAGTACAGTGCCCATTATAGCTAGTGCCCAGTATAGCTTGTATAGTGCCCCAGTATAGCTAGTATAGTGCCCAGTATAGCTAGTAAAGTGCCCTAGTATAGCTAGTATAGTGTCCAGTATAGGTAGGTAGTGCCCAGTATAGCTAGTGCCCAGTATAGGTAGTATAGTGCCTGCTGTGATGAGTCAGGAAGCAGTAGAGAGCTCGACTTCCTGTAGCGGCAGTTACTATGGGAACCTCTCTCTCCCTACTGCAGCCGCAGTGAAGAGCGCTGCTGTGAATTACGGAGCTGGAGAGGAGGGGAATAGAAGAAGCGGCGCCGGCTAAGGTAAAAGCAGCAGCAGCGGCGGCCGCGGGGGGGAGGGGGGGCCGCGGACCACCACCACATGACTCGCATACAAGCTGACCCCCCCAACTTTTGACACACTTTTTTGGGGTCAAAAATTCAGCTTGTATGCGAGTATATACGGTAACCGTGTGTTTTAATTATAAATCAACATATTTTTCTTATGAAATGTTTGTGGTATACGTGACTAGGGGTGTTCTGGGGGTATGATTAGGGGTGTGACGGGGTGTGGTTTAAATGTCCCTCTTTAAAAAGTTGTGAGGTATTAATATACCCTAAATTAATGTGGAAGTACATTTTTATAATTCTATCTCTTCCTTCTCTCTGACTCCAAAATACAGAGAACAAAAACCATTATCTGGATCAGAACCGCTGTGAGCTCATTGACAAGATTGAGAATGTGGCGTGGGTGCTGGACAAAATGCTAGAGATGAAGATTATAAACGATGAGCAATACGATCAACTGAGGGTGGAACCAACAAAGCAAGATAAGATGAGAGGGATTCTCAACATAGTGAGACACTTCAGTCATTCTGTCAAAGACCAGGTCCTCGCACTCCTGAAGAAGGCAAACCCACATTATCCGGGATGGAGAACAAGTAAGTTGCTGAGTAGAGATGTCGCAAACCTCCAATTTTTGGTTCACGAACCCAGTTCGCGAACTTCCGCGGAAGGTTCAGTTCGCGCAAACTTTTTTTTTTTTTTTTTTTTCAAACATATTTTATTTCAAATATTTTCAGTATTTCCACAAACGATTACAGCAATTGGTTCTTGAAAGAGATAATAGTTCCACACAGGGAATCAGTATAAACACTTTTTAGATTACATAGAGTCAACTACTGTATGGCCATTTGCAGTTATAGGAACACGCAGAGAAAACAACCTCTTCCGCATCCTTCCCCATCCCAACCCCCAACCCAAAAAGGAGAGCCCCCCCCCCCCCTATCCCTTGCTCTCTCAGTGTGAGTTTTTCCTTTAGGCTGCTGCATTTTTATAGCGTTCATATGCCAAGAAAGAGATCTACACAAAGAAAAACACCAAAACCATATGCCGGGCCTGTCCGTGACTATTTCGCCATTTTCCAGAGTTAAGGGAACAAAAAAGAGACCAATGTGAATTTGCGAGCTTGAGTAGTTCTTTATGTTGGCATCAAAGGGGTGCTATTAGGTTCTCCTGACTTATATTCCAGGTTTCCCAAAGTTCCTCCTATCTGTTCCAATAGATACCATTTGGTCCAGATGAATGAACCCATAAGCAGATTGATTTCCGATTGTGTAAAAGTTCTCAAGATATATCTTTTCCAGGTCTTAAAAAAGCTTTTAGTCCGTTTATCCACTGCTTGCAACGTGTGTAGTTTTTCGATCAGGAAAATTTGTGCTGGTTCCTTTTTTAGTAGTGATGTGGAAGGGTGTTGTGGGGTTATCCAGACTTGGAAGATAACTCTTCTAGCTGCTGCAAGAATAATGTGATATAAAGCAGATGGTTTGGAGTTGCTCTTTTCCCCTTCACCACTGTGATAATTAAATAGACATAGTTTCACTTCCTTAATTATGATCTTATCGCAGATAGCATTTGCATATGAAATAACTCTGGTCCAGAAATGATCTACAGCAAAACACTCCCATATACAATGGATCAGTCCTGCATTTGGGAAGTTGCACTTTGGGCACGCGGGAACATAGTAGCTAGGAGGGTTACGGTATTTAATATTGAAGGCATATTTTGCTCTATGCAGAAACATTAGCTGTGATGTTCTATGTGTTTCATTTTTTATATAGCCTCTGAACGTGTTGAACCCCTGAATAATATGCTCCTCAATAGATTCCTCATCTAAATCTTTTCTCCATGCCTTGTAGGTGTTTTTAATGTCCCTGCTCTCGTCCTTTCTACTTAGAACCATATTCAATTCAGTTAAGGAGCGTACAGGACCCCCCGGATTAATTAAGTTGTCGAAAGCGTCTGGAAGGGCTATGCTCTCTATGTTTGTTATATGAGATCGGACCAGGGATTTGATTTGCATATATGGGAGAAAATCGCTTTTATTTATACCATATTTGGCTCTGAGCTCATTGAACGTAAACCATTTTCCGGTACCTAAATTTAATAGATTTCCTAGTTTTGATACCCCTTTTTGATCCCAGTCTAAAAATTGCTTTTGAGAAATGCTGGCTGGATAAAGGGGGTTTCCCCAAATGGGCATGTATTTTGATACGTGGTAAGGGAGCTTTAATAGTTTACGCATGCTCTTCCAGGTTATCATTGTATCCCGAAATATTACATTTTGTTTCAGGCGCATGGGCAAATCAGCTAGTTTTGAATGTAATAGGCGGAGTAAGGACCAGGGTTTGGCAATCTCTGTCTCTAATGCTGTATTTGAGAATCTGCTCGTCCCCTTAACCACTTGAGGACCTAGGGCTTTCTACCCCTTAACCTCCTTGGCGGTAACCCCGTATGTGACACGGGGTAAGCCGCCGGAGGGTGCCGCTCAGGCCCTGCTGGGCCGATTTACTTAATTTTTTTTTTGCTGGACGCAGCTAGCACTTTGCTAGCTGCGCCAGCACCCCGATCGCCGCCGCCGCGCGCCCGATCGCCGCTATCCGGTGCGGCGCGCGGCCCCCCCCCCCCCAGACCCCGAGCGCTGCCTGGCCAATCAGTGCCAGGCAGCGCCGAGGGGTGGATCGGGTCTCCCAATGACGTCCCGACGTCGCTGACGTCGGTGACGTCATCCCGCCCCGTCGCCATGGCGACGGGGGAAGCCCTCCAGGAAATCCCGTTCTTTGAACGGGATTTCCTGATCGCCTATCGCCGGAGGCGATCGGCGGGGCTGGGGGGATGCCGCTGAGCAGCGGCTATCATGTAGCGAGCCCTCGGCTCGCTACATGATAAAAAAAAAAAAAAATAAAAAAAAACTGTTGCGCTTCCCCCTGGCGGTATTTTTCATACCGCCAAGGGGGTTAAGGACCGGCCACTTTTTTTCCATTCAGACCACTGCAGCTTTCACGGTTTATTGCTCGCTCATACAACCTACCACCTAAATGAATTTTGGCTCCTTTTTTTGTCACTAATAAAGCTTTCTTTTGGTGCTATTTGATTGCTCCTGCGATTTTTACTTTTTATTATATTCATCAAAAAAGACATGAATTTTGGCAAAAAAATGATTTTTTTAACTTTCTGTGCTGACATTTTTCAAATAAAGTAAAATTTCTGTATACATGCAGCGCGAAAAATGTGGACAAACATGTTTTTGATTTAAAAAAAAACCCATTCAGTGTATATTTATTGGTTTGGGTAAAAGTTATAGCGTTTACAAACTATGGTGCAAAAAGTGAATTTTCCCATTTTCAAGCATCTCTGACTTTTCTGACCCCCTGTCATGTTTCATGAGGGGCTAGAATTCCAGGATAGTATAAATACCCCCCAAATGACCCCATTTTGGAAAGAAGACATCCCAAAGTATTCACTGAGAGGCATGGTGAGTTCATAGAAGATTTTATTTTTTGTCACAAGTTAGCGGAAAATGACACTTTGTGAGAAAAAAAAAAAAAAAAAAGTTTCCATTTCTTCTAACTTGCGACAAAAAAAAATGAAATCTGCCACGGACTCACCATGCCCCTCTCTAAATACCTTGAAGGGTCTACTTTCCAAAATGGGGTCATTTGTGGGGTGTGTTTACTGTCCTGACATTTTGGGGGGTGCTAAATTGTAAGCACCCCTGTAAAGCCTAAAGGTGTTCATTGGACTTTGGACCCCTTAGCGCAGTTAGGCTGCAAAAAAGTGCCACACATGTGGTATTGCCGTACTCAGGAGAAGTAGTATAATGTGTTTTGGGGTGTATTTTTACACATACCCATGCTGGGTGGGAGAAATATCTCTGTAAATGACAATTTGTTAATTTTTTTTACACACAATTGTCCATTTACAGAGATCTTTCTCCCACTCAGCATGGGTATGTGTAAAAATACACCACAAAACACATTATACTACTTCTCCTGAGTACGGCGATACCACATGTGTGGCACTTTTTTGCACCCTAACTGCGCTAAAGGGCCCAAAGTCCAATGAGTACCTTTAGGATTTCACAGGTCATTTTGAGAAATTTAGTTTCAAGACTACTCCTCACGGTTTAGGGCCCCTAAAATGCCAGGGCAGTATAGGAACCCCACAAATGACCCCATTTTAGAAAGAAGACACCCCAAGGTATTCCGTTAGGAGTATGGTGAGTTCATAGAAGATTTTATTTTTTGACAAAAGTTAGCAGGAGAAGTTACTCGGGAGAAGTAGTACAATGTGTTTTGGGGTGTATTTTTACACATACCCATGCTGGGTGGGAGAAATACCTCTGTAAATGGACAATTGTGTGTAAAAAAATTAAAAGATTGTCATTTACAGAGGTATTTCTCCCACCCAGCATGGGTATGTGTAAAAATACACCCCAAAACACATTATACTACTTCTCCCGAGTACGGCGATACCACATGTGTGGCACTTTTTTGCACCCTAACTGCACTAAGGGGCCCAAAGTCCAATGAGTACCTTTAGGATTTCACAGGTCATTTTTGTTTCAAGACTACTCCTCGCGGTTTAGGGCCCCTAAAATGCCAGGGCAGTATAGGAACCCCACTAATGACCCCATTTTAGAAAGAAGACACCCCAAGGTATTCCGTTAGGAGTATGGTGAGTTCATAGAAGTTTTTATTTTTTTGTCACAAGTTAGCGGAAATTGATTTTAATAGTTTTTTTTCACAAAGTGTCATTTTCCGCTAACTTGTGACAAAAAATAAAATCTTCTATGAACTCACCATACTCCGTACGGAATACCTTTGGGTGTCTTCTTTCTAGAATGGGGTCATTTGTGGGGTTCCTATACTGCCCTGGCATTTTAGGGGCCCTAAACCGTGAGGAGTAGTCTTGAAACCAAATGTCGCAAAATGACCTGTGAAATCCTAAAGGTACTCATTGGACTTTGGGCCCCTTAGCGTACTTAGGGTGTAAAAAAGTGCCACACATGTGGTACCGCCGTACTCAGGAGAAGTAGTATAATGCGTTTTGGGGTGTATTTTTACACATACCCATGCTAAGTGGGAGAAATATCTCTGTAAATGACAATTGTTTGATTTTTTTACACACAATTGTCCATTTACATAGAAATTTCTCCCACCCAGCATGGGTATGTGTAAAAATACACCCCAAAACACATTAAACTACTTTTCCTGAGTACGGCGGTACCACATGTGTGACACTTTTTTGCAGCCTAGCTGCGCTAAGGGGCCCAACGTCCTATTCACAGGTCATTTTGAAGCATTTGTTTTCTAGACTACTCCTCGCGGTTTAGGGCCCCTAAAATGCCAGGGCAGTATAGGAACCCCACAAGTGACCCCATTTTAGAAAGAAGACACCCCAAGGTATTCCGTTAGGTGTATGGCGAGTTCATAGAAGATTTTATTTTTTGTCACAAGTTAGTGAAAAATGACACTTTGTGAAAAAAAAACAATAAAAATTAATTTCCGCTAACTTTTGACAAAAAATAAAATCTTCTATGAACTCGTCATACACCTAACAGAATACCTTGGGGTGTCTTTTTTTTCTAAAATGGGGTCACTTGTGGGGTTCCTATACCGCCCTGGCATTTTACAGGCCCAAAACCGTGAGTAGTCTGGAAACCAAATGTCTCAAAATGACTGTTCAGGGGTATAAGCATCTGCAAATTTTGATGACAGGTGGTCTATGAGGGGGCGAATTTTGTGGAACCGGTCATAAGCAGGGTGGCCTTTTAGATGACAGGTTGTATTGGGCCTGATCTGATGGATAGGAGTGCTAGGGGGGTGACAGGAGGTGATTGATGGGTGTCTCAGGGGGTGGTTAGAGGGGAAAATAGATGCAATCAATGCACTGGGGAGGTGATCGGAAGGGGGTCTGAGGGGGATCTGAGGGTTTGGCCGAGTAATCAGGAGCCCACACGGGGCAAATTGGGGCCTGATCTGATGGGTAGGTGTGCTAGGGGGTGACAGGAGGTGATTGATGGGTGTCTCAAGGTGTGATTAGAGGGGGGAATAGATGCAAGCAATGCACTGGCGAGGTGATCAGGGCTGGGGTCTGAGGGCATTCTGAGGGTGTGGGCGGGTGATTGAGTGCCCTAGGGGCAGATAGGGGTCTAATCTGATAGGTAGCAGTGACAGGGGGTGATTGATGGGTAATTAGTGGGTGTTTAGGGTAGAGAATAGATGGAAACACTGCGCTTGGGTGGTGATCTGATGTCGGATCTGCGGGCGATCTATTGGTGTGTGTGGGTGATCAGTTTGCCCGCAAGGGGCAGGTTAGGGGCTGATTGATGGGTGGCAGTGACAGCGGGTGATTGATGGGTGGCAGTGACAGGGGGTGATTGATGGGTGGCAGTGACAGGGGGTGATTGATGGGTGATTGATAGGTGATTGACAGGTAATCAGTGGGTTATTACAGGGGAGAACAGATGTAAATATTGCACTGGCGAATTGATAAGGGGGGGTCTGAGGGCAATCTGAGCGTGTAGGCGGGCGATTGGGTGCCCGCAAGGGGCAGATTAGGGTCTGATCTGATAGGTAACAGTGACAGGTGGTGATAGGGGGTGATTGATGGGTGATTGATGGGTAATTAGTGGGTGTTTAGAGGAGAGAATAGATGGAAACACTGCGCTTGGGTGGTGATCTGATGTCGGATCTGCGGGCGATCTATTGGTGTGGGAGGGTGATCAGTTTGCCCGCAAGGGGCAGGTTAGGGGCTGATTGTTGGGTGGCAGTGACAGGGGGTGATTGATGGGTGATGGGTGATTGGCAGGTGATTGACAGGTGATCAGTGGGTTATTACAGGGAAGGACAGATGTAAATATTGCACTGGCGAATTCGTATAGGGGGGGTCTGAGGGCAATCTGAGCGTGTAGGCGGGTGATTGGGTGCCCGCAAGGGGCAGATTAGGGTCTGATCTGATGGGTAACAGTGACAGGTGGTGATAGGGGGTGATTGATGGGTAATTAGTGGGTGTTTAGAGGAGAGAATAGATGTAAACGCTGCGCTTGGGTGGTGATCTGATGTCGGATCTGCGGGCGATCTATTGGTGTGGGAGGGTGATCAGATTGCCCACAAGGGGCAGGTTAGGGGCTGATTGATGGGTGGCAGTGACAGGGGGTGATTGACGGGTGATTGACGGGTGATTGACAGGTGATTGACAGGTGATCAGGGGGATAGATGCATACAGTAAACAGGGGGGGGTGGTCTGGGGGGGGGGTCTGGGGAGAATCTGAGGGGTGGGGGGTGATCAGGAGGGGGCAGGGAGCAGGGGGGGGGAATAAAAAAAATAGCGTTGACAGATAGTGACAGGGAGTGATTGATGGGTGATTAGGGGGGTGATTGGGTGCAAACAGGGGTCTGGGGGGTGCGCAGGGGGGGGGGTCTGATGGGTGCTGTGGGCGATCTGGGGCAGGGGGGGGAGAAATCAGTGTGCTTGGGTGCAGACTAGGGTGGCTGCAGCCTGCTCTGGTGGTCCCTCGGACACTGGGACCACCAGGGCAGGAGGCAGCCTGTATAATACACTTTGTAAACATTACAAAGTGTATTATACACTTTGTATGCGGCAATCGCGGGGTTAACATCCCGCCGGCGCTTCCGTATAGCCGGCGGGATGTTGCGGCGGGCGAGCGGTGAAAGGCGCCGGCAGAGGATCGCGTCACGGATGACGCGATCGCTCCGCCCATGCCCTTAGAAGGACCGCCGCCTCTGTGGGTGAGCCGGTCCTTCAGGGCTCCACTTCCCGGCCGCCTCTGTGCGTTAGGCGGTCGGGAAGTGGTTAACCCAGTCTTGGACGTGTCTTAATAGGGCTGACAGATTGTACCTCCGCAGGTTTGGTAGATTTAAACCTCCCATGTCTTTAGGGAGTTGTAGTTTTGTTAATGCTATCCTAGGCTTTTTACCTTTCCAAATAAATTTTGTGAAAGCTGTTTTGATAAGCTTGACATCTTTATGGCGTAGTAGGAGTGGGATTGTCTGCAGGGGATACAGAAGCCTCCCCATAGTGGACATTTTTATGAGTGCTACTCTACCCGCTATTCCCAAGGGTAGTGTGTTCCATCTATCTAGTTGAGCTATAATTTGACCGAAAAGTGGGGTATAGTTTAGGGCATAGAGTTGGGTGGGATCTCTTGGTATCTTAATCCCCAAATATTTAATACAGTTAGTAGATAATTTTACCCCCAGGTCTGTCCAGTGTTGAACCTCTGCCCGTTTTGACAGCGGCATGAGCTCACATTTCTCCTTGTTTATTTTGAGGCCTGATATTTTTTCAAATTCTTGGAGAATCTGAAAGACTTGAGGCATCTGTGTGCAGGGATCTTTTAGGAATAGCAGTATGTCATCTGCAAAGATTGTCTGCTGCGCCTGTGTCTCTTCAATTTTGATGCCAGCTATACGCGTTCGCAGGGTCATTGCTAGAGGTTCCAGGGCAATATTAAAGAGTAAAGGTGATAGTGGGCATCCCTGTCTCACACCCTTTTGTATTAAGAAGGGGGACGACACAAAACCTGTTGTCGCTATGCATGCTTTTGGTTCTTTGTACATTGCATTGATTGCGTTTACAAAAGCACCCCTAAAACCCATGGAGTTCATGACCCCCCGCAGCCAATCCCACTCCACATTATCGAAAGCCTTTTCGGCATCCAGCATTAGAACTGCTGAGGTTTTAAAAGTGTCAGGATAAGCTCGAGCATGTTCTAGTAATGTTAGGACTCTACGTATGTTAGTAACTCCAGATCTCCCTTTCATAAAGCCAACTTGGTTGTCGTGTATTAAAAAAGGCATTACGGAGGACAACCTGTCAGCCAGAATTTTGGATAGAATTTTTACGTCTTGATTTAATAGAGAAATGGGTCTGTATGCCCCAACGTCACTTAAGTCTTTCCCTTCTTTTGGTAAGAGTTTTATGTATGCCATGTTCCCCGTTTCAGGGTAGATGGATTCAGATAGAACTTTGTTATATATATTAGTGAGAGGTTCGCCTATTTCCAGTTGTAGGATTTTAAAGAATTCAGCTGTTAGGCCATCTGGGCCTGGCGCTTTCTGATTTGAACGTTTTTTTATGGTTTCTTTAACTTCCTGTGTGGTAATGGCTCTATTTAAATCCTCAATTTGTTCCGGATTTAACCCGCGCAACGGCAAGTCTGCCAAAGCGTTGGCTATGTTAGAAGGGTTTATTGATTTTGATTTGTAGAATTCTGCAAAGTGATCCCGGAACAATTTATTAATGTCTGCCCTGTTACTAGTGTGTATTCCTTGTTTATTTTTTATTTGACGTGGCTCTTGTGCTATTCTTTTCTGTTTGGCTATGTTTGCTAATAATTTTCCTGATTTTTCACCAAATTTATGGAAAGTAAGTGCCGTATATGGTTTTTGGAGATCAGCTTGCAGCCTGAACCATAGGTCGCCCTTACGTTTAGTATCTAGCCATGCTTCTCTATTCGTATTGGTGGGGTATTGTAGATATATTTTATATTTTTCCCTGACTTTGGTCATTTCTGTCTGGTATTTCTCATAAGCAGTTCTCTTTCTGGCTGCCACATAAGAAGTGATTCTGCCACTGAGAACTGCTTTAGCTGCTTCCCAATATAGGATCGGGCTGGACAAGTGCTCATTATTGTCATTAGCATATTCTTGCCACCACATTTTCAATTTCTCTTCAAAGTCTTCGCTGCCATAAAATTTAATGGGAAAGCGCCAGAGAAAACCCGTGCCTCTTGATTGGTAGTCTTCTAGTTCTAATAGGATTGGTGAGTGGTCAGATATTACCAAGTCTTCTATTGAAGTTTTTATGATTCTATATTTAAGAGAGTTATGAATTAAGAAGGCATCAATTCTTGAAAAGGTTTTGTGTTTTGGGGAATAGAAGGTGTACTCGTGTTCTAGAGGATACATATGCCTCCATGTATCTATTAGGCCGCAGGAGTCTAATAGAGGTTTTCGCTCATTCGCTCGCTGTTCGCGAGAGAGGGCACTCATCTGCCCATAAACGTGGATAGACTGTGTGATGAGCAGAAAAACATGAACAGAGGAACTTGCGCAATAGTTAGTATGCAAATTTGAAAAAAAGAAAAATTTGAGAAAAAGAAAAAACAAAAGCCAAAAAAGAAAAAAAAAAAAAAGAGCCAGTCTGGGCAGACCTGCTTTTTGAAGGTAGCGTTCCTAAGATTCTGAAATTTCCAGAGGATGAAAGTTTGAGAAACATTGAAATCCTTTTACAGTGTTGGTTCCCTTTTATTTGCTTCTTGGGCGATCAGGTCGGGCCTTTAGGACTAGATGAGGCATCCTGCGACCTTGGGATGTAGTGCTTTAGGAAAGTTTGAGCTTCGCCAGGTGTCTGGAAAGTATGAATTTTGCTTTCATGATCCGTTACCTTTAACACCGCCGGGTATATGAGAGCGAACTTCAGACTTTTGCTATACAGTGAGCTACAGACTGTTGAAAAAGCCTTTCGTTTCTGTGAAACTTCAGCAGAAAAATCGTTGAATAAACGCACCGTGGATTCAAGTATTGTTAGATCTTGTGCTTGCGCTCTGTAAGCAGCCAAGAGGGAGACCTTATCTGCATAGTCCAGGTAGCGTGCCATCACCATGCGGGGGGTGTTTTGTTTGCCTTTCGGTTTAGGCGGGCCCACACAGTGCGCTCTTTCCACTTTTAACGGGCCAGGCATTCCCAGCAGTGAAGGTATTTCGGCTGCGCATAAAGCTTGCAATTTGTCTGGCTGTATCTCCTCCGGTATCCCCACAAAGCGCAAATTGTTTCTGCGTGACCTGTTTTCTAAATCTTCTATTCTGGAGTAAGCTGCTGAATTGTCGTGCTGTAGTACCTCAATTTGTTGATTGGCTTTGTGTAGGTCATCTTCGCAGGTGCTCAGTCGCTTTTCTGCGTCTGTCAGTCGCCCTTTTTGATCAGCAAGATCTTTTCTAAGGGCTTTTAGGGAGTTGGCCATAGCTTTCTCAATGGTGGCCTGTATGTCAGGGGCGAGGGCCTTCCCTACTTCGGCCGCCAGTTTCTTATAATTTATATTAAAGTCCGCATCCTTACCCCTGTATGTAGATCTGCTTCCATCCGAGTCACAGTCCGAGTATTCCCGCTGCGGAGATGGGGTGTGCCTCCTCTCTTTCGAGCGAGCTGGCGTGTTGCCGCTTGCTGCTCTGCCGCCCGCCATTTTGTTTTTTGTCCGGCCTGCCTCGCTTTGTCCTGCCGCGCTGGATCGCGTCAGATATCGGTCCATGGGGTTTGTGGCAGACCCTCAGAGGTGCGGCGATGTGTAATCGCCTTGTTTGAAAGTGCTGGCGGGCGATTAGCTGCGTCTTTTGGGGGTTACTGGCTCATGGTCAGCCGGAGCTCCTCTCCTCCGCAGCTTCCATGCAGGCGCCGGAACCGGAAGTCTCGTTCGCGTGAACTTTCACGAACCGCAATAGACTTCGATGGGGAGGCGAACTTTGAAAAATAGAAAAAATTATGCGGGTCATAAAAGTGATGGAAAACATGTTTCAAGGGGTCTAACACCTGGAGGGGGGCATGGCGGAGTGGGATAGACGCCAAAAGTCCTGGGGAAAAATCTGGATTTGATGCAAAGCAGCGTTTTAAGGGCAAAAATCACATTGAATGCTAAATTGCAGGCCTAAAGTGCTTTCAAACATCTTGCATGTGTATACATCAATCAGGGAGTGTAATTAGAGTACTGCTTCACACTGACACACCAAACTCACTGTGTACCGCACCACAAACAGCTGTTTGCGTAGTGACGGCCGTGCTGGACTGGTGCGCAACATGGCCAGAGTGCAGGCCATGGCGGTTTTCCAGCCCATATGGTCGCCGGGCTGTGGTAGCTCAATGATAAAACAGTGGCTGTCCAGCTGATCAAATTTGGTCTGACCACAATGAAGCAACAACCTTATTATCTTTGGTGTGCCACCCCCACCCGAGACACTCATATAGCCGGCGGTCATTGCTTCATTGTGATACGCAAGCCCCTTCACCTTGGCAAGGTAATTATCACGAAGGGGGATGGGCACATGTACATGCTTTTTGGTTTTTTGTTGCAGCCGCCCGCAGTGCAGCCAGAAAAATTAGGCAGGCATGTACACGCACCAGAAAAATTAGTATAGCGGCCGCTGCTAGCAGCGGCCTTAAAAATTCAGGAATCTGCCTAGAGTCCTGGACCCTGTTGGTGGTGGCGGAGAAGGCAAGTGGCCTGCAGGCAGAGATGCTGTGTGTGGGGACTGACTTAGTCTTCGGTCGTGCAGTAGCCCTCCGTGATCCATTCCTCATTCATTTTGATAAAGGTCAGGTACTGAACACTGTCGCGACTTCTCTTCTCAGTGACAATGCCTCCAGCTGCACTGAAGGTCCTTTCTGACAGGACACTTGCGGCAGGGCAAGAGAGAAGTTGTATGGCAAATTGGGACAGCTCTGGCCACAGGTCAAGCCTGCACAACCAGTAGTCCAAGGGTTCATTGTTGCTGCTCGCAGTGTCTACATCCACACTCAAGGCCAGGTAGTCGGCTACCTGCTGGTCCGGGCGTTGGTGGAGGGTGGATCCGGAAGGACTATGGCGAGGAGTTGGACTAAAGAATGTCCGCATGTCCGACATCACCCTGAGATCGCTGGAGCGTCCTGTCCTTGCCTGCATGGACTTGGGAGGAGAAGGGTTACTGCCAGTGGTACCTTGATTGCGTTGTGCAGCCACATCACCCTTAAACACATTGTAAAGCATCATAGACAGCTTGTTCTGTAAGTGCTGCATCCTTTCCGCCTTGTGTTGAGTTGGTAACAGGTCCGCCACTTTGTGCCTGTACCGAGGGTCTAGTAGCGTGGCCACCCAATACAGGTCATTCGCCTTGAGTTTTTTGATACGGGGGTCCCTCAACAGGCTGGACAACATGAAAGAGGCCAACTGCACAAAGCTGGATGCAGACGTACTCTCCATCTCCTCTTGCTCTTCCTCAGTGATGGGACGCAACTCCTTTTCCTCCCCCAGCCACGAACAATACCACGGGAACGTGGAGCAGCAGAAGCCTCCTGTGACGGCTGCCACAGTTGTTCTTCCGCAGCCTCTTCCTCCTCCACAGAAACACCTTCCTCATCATCATCATCAGAGTCTGACTCCTCTCCTTCCCCACACGACTCCTCTTCTTCCTCCTCCTCCTCCCCCCTCTGCGCTGCCGCAGGTGTTGTGGAAACATCGGGTTCGGATGTAAATCGCTCCCATGACTCCTGCTGCTGTAACTGTTCTCGTTCACGCTCCTCCACAGCTGTATCCACCACTCTACGCACGGCATGCTCCAGGAAGTAGGCGTAGGGGATCAAGTCGCTGATGGTGCCCTCAGCGTGACTCATCAGTTTGGTCACCTCCTCAAAGGGCTCCATGGCCCAGCATGCATTTCACATCAGTGTCCAGTTGTTGGGTCACAACATCCCTATCCTCCCAGATTGTGTCCTTGTACTGTAATGATACGGTTACTGGGTGACGGCTTTCTCCTGGTCTAGCAGGCGAGAGAACATCAGCAGGGTGGAATTCCAGCGAGTCGGGCTATCGCAAATCAGGCGTCTCACCGGCAAGTTGTTTCTACGCTGAATGTCCTCAAAGTGTGCCATGGCCATGTAAGAGCACCTGAAATGCCCACACAACTTCCTGGCCTGCTTCAGGATGTCCTCTAAGCCTGGGTACTTGGACACAAATCTTTGCATGACCAGATTCAGCACATGTGGCATGCAGTGTACATGTGTCAGCTTTCCCAAATTCAACGCGGAAATTAGATTGCTGCCATTGTCACACACCCCGTTGCTGAACTCAAGCTTGTGCGGGGTCAGCCATTGCTCCACCTGTTTGTTAAGAGCAGCCAGGAGAGCTGCTCCAGTGTGACTCTCCGCTTTGAGGCAAGACATGTCTAACACTGCGTGACACCATCGTACCTGGCATGCAGCATAGGCCCTGGGGTGCGGGGGCTGTGTAGCTGGAGAGGAGATCGCGGCACCAGCCAAGGAGGAGGAGGAGGATGACGACAGCGAAGAGGTGGTAGCAGGCGGAGAGAAGGTGGCTGGAGGCCTGCCTGCAAGCCGTGGAGGTGTGACAAGTCGGTCCGCTGCACAGCCACGTACTCCCTGCTTGCTGCCATCGGTCACCAGGTTGACCCAATGGGCTGTGTACCTAATGTAGCGGCCCTGCCCATGCTTGGTAGACCAGGCATCCGTGGTCAGGTGGACCCTTGACCCAAAGCTCTTCGCAATAGATGACATCACTTGCCTCTCAACTGCACGGTACAGTTTGGGTATGGCCTTTTGTGAAAAATAATTGCGGCCTGGTATCTTCCACTGCGGTGTACTAATGGCCACAAACTTACGGAAAGCCTCCGACTCCACCAGCTTGTATGGTAATAGCTGGCGAGCTAATAGTTCCGCCACACCAGCTGTCAGACGCCGGGCAAGAGGGTGACTGACAGACATTTGCTTCTTACGCTCAAATACTTCCTTCACGGACAGCTGGGTACTGCTGTGGGCAGAGGAGAAGGAACCGCTCAAGGGAAGAGGCGGTGTGGAGGAGGGTGGCTGTGAAGGTGCAAGGGAAAAAGCGGATGAAGACGATGCACCTGAACGAGTAAGAGGAGAAGGAGGGTGGCTTGTCTTTTGGGTGCTGCTTTTCCTCAGGTGTTCTTGCCATAGCTGTTTGTGCCTTTTCTCCGGGTGCCTTCATAAGGCACTTGTTCCTACGTGAGAGTTGGCCTTTCCACGGCTCAATTTTTGCTGCCAGAGAGAACAGATGGCTTTGCTCCGATCTGAGACACACATGTTAAAAAATTTCCAAACTGCTGAGCCCCCCTGGGGTGATGGCGCTACGGTGGCATCAGCAGCTGACGTTGAAGGGCATGTTGGCTGGCTGTCCATAGCTGGCAATACATGGGGCTGGACACTGCCCCCAGCTGTTTCTGAGGACGAGCTCCCTCTGCTTCTATCATGGAGTCGTCTCCTCCTACTCCTCTCTGACCCCCCCTCTGAACTGTCCCCCTGGTCATCTCCTCTACTGGGAACATACGTGGCATCTGCATAATCATCATCATAATCCTCCTGCCCAGCTTCGCTTTCCTCAGACACCTCCTCAACTGCACCAACTTCAGGTGGTTCATCATCCCCCTCCTCACACGTTACATCCATACTATCGCCACCTAACTCAGACGTATGAGGTGGTGTACCTGTGCCTTCTTCTTGTTGTTGCAGTAGTAGCTGTGAATCAGTGATTTCACCGCCACCAAATAACTCCTGCGAAGTGTCAAATGCAGCGGATGTGGTGCTTGTTGTAGCGCTGGTGGTTGCGGGAGATGAGATGTTCTGTGTTAAATACTCAAGCACGTCCTCACAATTTTGGGAAGTGATGGCACGTCCCTTCTTCTGAGCACTGTATTTTGGGCCAGGTCCGCACGAAATCACAGCAACACCACCTCGCACAGACCTGCCGGTGCCTGGTGGCCTTCCTCTGGGTCTGCCTCTACCTCTTCCTCTACCTGGTTTGTCCATTTTGTCCATCTTGGGGGGATGCTAGGTATATGCAGTGAGCTGGGTTCACTCAACACAACAGGTAGTTAGATGCAGTGAGGTGGGTTCACTGATCAGTAAAGGTAGCTATATGCAGTGAGGTGGGTTCACTGAACAGTAAAGGTACTTAGATGCAGTGAGGTGAGTTCACTGAACACAACAGGTAGTTAGATGCAGTGAGCTGGGTTCACTGAACAGTAAAGGTAGTTAGATGCAGTGAGCTGGGTTCACTGAACACAACAGGTAGTTAGATGCAGTGAGCTGGTTTCACTGAACACAACAGGTAGTTAGATGCAGTGAGCTGGGATCACTGAACACAACAGGTAGTTAGATGCAGTGAGCTGGGTTCACTCAACACAAAGGTAGGTAGATGCAGTGAGGTGGGTTCACTGAACACTAAAGGTAGGTAGATGCAGTGAGGTGGGTTCACTGAACAGTAAAGGTAGTTAGATGCAGTGAGCTGGGTTCACTGAACACAACAGGTAGTTAGATGCAGTGAGGTGGGTTCACTCAACACAACAGCTAGGTATATGTAGTGAGGTGGGTTCACTCAACACAACAGGTGGTTAGATGCAGTGAGCTGGGTTCACTCAACACAACAGGTAGTCAGATGCAGTGAGCTGGGTTCACTCAACACAACAGGTAGTTAGATGCAGTGAGCTGGGTTCACTCAACACAACAGGTAGTTAGATGCAGTGAGCTGGGTTCACTCAACACAACAGGTAGTTAGATGCAGTGAGCTGGGTTCACTGAACAGTAAAGGTACTTAGATGCAGTGAGCTGGGTTCACTGAACACAACAGGTAGTTAGATGCAGTGAGCTAGGTTCACTGAACAGTAAAGGTAGTTAGATGCAGTGAGCTGGGTTCACTGAACATAACAGGTAGTTAGATGCAGTGAGGTGGGTTCTCTCAACAGTAAAGGTAGTTATATGCAGTGAGGTGGGTTCACTCAACACAACAGCTAGGTATATGCAGTGAGGTGGGTTCACTTAACACAACAGGTAGTTATATGCAGTGAGGTGGGTTCACAGAACACAACAGGTAGTTAGTTATATGCAGTGAGGTGGGTTCACTGAACAGTAAAGGTAGTTAGATGCAGGGAGCTGGGTTCACTGAACACAACAGGTAGTTAGATGCAGTGAGTTGGGTTCACTCAACACAGCAGGTAGTTATATGCAGTGAGGTGGGTTCACTGAACAGTAAAGGTAGTTAGATGCAGTGAGGTGGGTTCACTGAACACTAAAGGTAGTTAGATGCAGTGAGCTGGGTTCACTGAACACAACAGGTAGTTAGATGCAGTGAGGTGGGTTCACTCAACACAACAGCTAGGTATATGCAGTGAGCTGGGTTCACTCAACACAACAGGTAGTTAGATGCAGTGAGCTGGGTTCACTCAACACAACAGGTAGTTAGATGCAGTGAGCTGGGTTCACTCAACACAACAGGTAGTTAGATGCAGTGAGCTGGGTTCACTCAACACAACAGGTAGTTAGATGCAGTGAGCATGGTTCACTCTACACAACAGGTAGTTAGATGCAGTGAGCTGGGTTCACTCAACACAACAGGTAGTTAGATGCAGTGAGCTGGGTTCACATAAGACAACAGGTAGTTAGATGCAGTGAGCTTGGTTCACTCAACACAAAGCTAGGTATATGCAGTGATGAGGTGGGTTAAGTAAACACAACAGGTACTGGGTATATGCAGTTCTGGGTAGTACAATGTGCAGCTCCCTGTCACACACACAGGTAGTCACTGAATGTGCTGGGCTGCTGGCAGTGGCACACACACTATGAATTAGCAAGGCTGTGCATGCAACAAAAGTGTCAGTTTGACACACAGAAAAAAAAGTACAGGATGAGCTCTGAAAAGAGCTGTTGAGGGGTGCTATAAAAGCAATAATAATCGAGCAGGAGCAGCTAAGCAGCCAAGAACCTAACTAATCTGTCCCTAGGAGAACAAGTCTGCAGCAGCTGTCCCTAGTCTGTCTCTAGCAGGCCCACGAGTGAGTGTAATGGCCGGCGAGCCTGCCTTATATAAGGGGGGGTGGGGCTCCAGGGCTTAGTGTTGCCTGAATGGCTACAATGTGCCTGCTAACTGTGATGCAGAGGGTCAAAGTTGAACCTCATAGTGCATTATGGGGCGAATCGAAGTTCCGCAAAAGTTCGCCTGGTGCAGGCAAACGCGAACCACCAAAGTTCGCCTGGAACCGTTCGCCGGCGAACCGTGGTGGGTACTAACAGTACGGAGCCCCTCACCAGAGACAAGGGCTCCCTGGTGAGAGTACAGTGGTCAGACTAATCGAGTTGGCAACAGACAGGCAGATCAGGTACAAAATCAGAAGGCAGAGGCAGAAAGTTAAACAGGCAGAGTCGGCAACGAGATCAGATGGGCAAAAGTACAGAAGTGTAAAGCGGAAGAGTAGTCAGAAACGAGCCAGAGTCATACACAGGTAGTAATATAATAAATACAATCAAATACTAACTAGAGATATGTAACATCTGTGGCTGCAGGCACGCAGGGTGTCCCCGCAGCCGCCTTGGTTCCCTGCTTGGAGGTTCTTTCCGTCCCGCCGGCGTCTAGCACGCCGAGGACGGAATTGTCATTGGCACATAGGGTTCGGGTATCGCGCGGCCGCGCGCGTAGACAGGACCTTTATGCTGGGAGGAGGCGCGTCCGCTGACCCACTGGTCGGCTGACGTCAGAGGGGACTCACACCGCTCTGGATTGGCTGATTGTGGTGGGCGCTGCTATGAGGTCTCCTCTGCTTCTTGAGCCTTCTCTGTTCACTCGCAACCTGTCTGCGGTTGCGAATACATACGTGTTAGCACTCAGACCTTAGACTAGTATCCGGTGTGCTTTGATCTGGGAGGAAACCAGGGATTTCACGCAAGACTAGGATTATTGTATTACTGTTTATTTGATATTCTGTGTATGACTCTGGCTAATCTCTCACTCCGCTCTTGCTTACTGATTCTGTATCTCTGCCCATCTGATCTAGTTGCTGAACTTCTGCCTGAATACTTACTACTCTCTTGCCTACTGATTCAGTACTGTATCTGCCTCTCAGTTGCTGAATTAACCTGTCTGACCTCCCTACTCACCAGTGGGCCCTTGCCACTGGTGAGGTGTTGTTTTTATAATAGTACCCACCAGCTCTTCTGGTGAGGTTCTGCCAAACTAATCAGTTACTGTGTTATAATAGTGCCCACCAGCCCCTCTGGTGAGGTTCTGCCAAAATAGTCAGTTATTGTGTTCTAATAGTACCCACCAGCTCCTCTGGGGAGGTTCTGCCAAAATAGCCAGTTACTGTGTTCTAATAGTACCCACCAGCTCCTCTGGTGAGGTTCTGCCAAACTAGTCAGTTATTGTGTTCTTATAGGGCCCACCAGCTCCTCTGGTGAGGCCTAGTTATACTATTATATTACTGTTGCATCAAGCACTATACACTATTGCATTATCCTTTTAGCTATACTTGCATTATTGGTGATTCTGCAGATCACCACATAATCAGGTATTATTGGTGATTCTGCAGATCACACATAATCAGACATCTGTGTTGCTACACCGATCATTACAGAACCGCAGACCTAAAAATGTCTATGGATACACTGTTCAGTCATGTTGAATGCCAGATCTCGGCGGTTAACGTTAAAGGATACTGCAGCCGAAAGGCTGCAGAGAGATAAAACCTGCATTGTATAGGTAAAGAAAAGGACATACTCACGGCTCCCCTCGCTCCCTGCTGTCGGGTCCCGCTCGTCAGCCACAGCTCCCGGTACTGGCCGACTCTCCTGACCCCTGACCCGGACATACTGCGCCGCACATGCGCATTATGTCCTGTAATCTTCGCTTCTGGCGTCGCATCATGATGCCAGAAGTACGGACACTCCCCCGCCTCTTGCGTGTGCGCTCCAGCGGCTCCACTATAAAGCTAGCATAGTGGAGCCGCTGGAGCGCACACGCAGGAGGCGGGGGAGTGTCCGTACTTCTGGCATCATGATGCGACGCCAGAAGCGAAGATTACAGGACATACTGCGCATGTGTGGCGCAGTATGTCCGGGTCAGGGGTCAGGAGAGTCGGCCAGTACCGGGAGCTGTGGCTGACGAGCGGGACCCGACAGCAGGGAGCGAGGGGAGCCGTGAGTATGTCCTTTTCTTTACCTATACAATGCAGGTTTTATCTCTCTGCAGCCTTTCGGCTGCAGTATCCTTTAATCAGATGTCTCACACGGTTAACACCCAGCAGACTCAGATTCACCAACTATCTGAGAAGGTGCAAAGCATTCAACCATCCACTGTACCAGTGTTATCCCTTTTGTTTTGGAGCCCAGGTTGCCTCTTCCTGAAAGGTTTTCTGGGCATAGGGCCGATTTTCGGAATTTTAGAAATAGGTGCCTGTCATACTTTGAGCAATGTCCTAGCGCTTCAGGGTCTGAGAGTCAGAGGGTCATATTAATAAAGACTTTGTTATCTGGAGATTCACAGGCATGGGCCTACAGTCTTCCCGATACCCATGAGGCTCTGGCATCGGTTCAGAATTTCTTTAAAGCTATGGCAGTTATATATGATGATCCCAATTTAGCAATAACGTCAGAAAGGAAGCTTAAGACCCTCAGACAGGGACCTAACACTGTAGAAATGTATGCAGCAGAGTTTAGAAAGTGGGCAGTAACAGCCAGATGGGGGCAGCATGCTTTACTTGATTGTTTTTTATTGGGGTTATCTGAGGCAGTAGCTGATCTGATGTTGGGCCATCCTGAACCAAAAACCATAGATGAGGCAATCTCTTTAGCAATTAAGATTGATCGTCGAGTACGACATCAAAGACAGACCCGGGGTAAACTCACTAGGGGATCCTCTGTGATTCCTTCTCCTTCTCAGTTTGACTCTGTGCAACCCGTTCCTTTCAGTCTCCCCGAGCCTGAAAATATCAGGAGACCTTTGTTGAGATCTTGTTCACGGGATACTGAGACGGAAAATTTATATCGCTCGCTGGTGGTAGTGTTGGTCGAACACCTGGATGTTCGGGTTCGGGCCGAACAGGTCGAACATGGGCCAGATGTTCGGCATGTTCGGCCCGAACCCCGAACTCAATGCAAGTCAATGGGGACCCGAACATGCCGCAATACGGCCCCCCTATGGGGTCGCAGGCATAAGGGGGGAGCATGCCCCGATCGCGGGGGGGGGGGTCGGAAATTCCCCCCACCCCCTCCGCTAGCGCTCCCCCCTCTGCCCGCTTCCCCATAAAAAAGTTTGCGTAAAGTTAAATAGTACCGGTGGTGGCTGCTGCAGTGGCTGGCTGGCCTGGCAGTGGTGTGAGTGAGGAGGAGGAGTCCGAGTAGGACGCATTAAGGCCGGGCAGTGGGCGGTTCAGCGGTAGTACCCTTGTGGTACTTCTGCCCTTTCTCTGACCTCACGTCCTCTACGTGATGACGCATACGAGGGTACGCGTGACGTACCTCACCCCCTCTGCCACCCAGAGGGGGTGAGGTTAGCTCTTCTTCTGTTTCCCTCTCGGGGTCGCTAGCGCAGGGACATCCCTCCATGAGATCTCTATTGCGCATCTGGACAGGCCTGGCGAACCGTGTCCGGAGTCCACGCCTCAAGGAGGGGGGGGGGTACTGTAACATCTGCGGCTGCAGGCATGCAGGGTGTCCCCGCAGCCGCCTTGGTTCCCTGCTTGGAGGTTCTTTCCATCCCGCCGGCGTCTAGCACGCCGAGGACGGAATTGTCATTGGCACATAGGGTTCTGGTATCGCGCGGCCACGCGCGTAGACAGGACCTTTATGCTGGGAGTAGGCGCGTCAGCTGATCCGCTGGTCGGCTGATGTCAGAGGGGACTCACGCCGCTCTGGATTGGCTGATTGTGGTGGGCGCTGCTATGAGGTCTCCTCTGCTTCTTGAGCCTTCTCTGTTCACTCGCAACCTGTCTGCGGTTGCGAATACATACGTGTTAGCACTCAGACCTTAGACTAGTATCCAATGTGCTTTGATCTGGGAGGAAACCAGGGATTTCACACAAGACTAGGATTATTGTATTACTGTTTATTTGATATTCTGTGTATGACTCTGGCTAATCTCTGACTCCGCTCTTGCTTACTGATTCTGTACCTCTGCCCATCTGATCTGCTGAACTTCTGCCTGAATACTTACTACTCTCTTGCCTACTGATTCAGTACTGTATCTGCCTCTCAGTTGCCGAACTAGCCTGTCTGACCTCTCTACTCACCAGTGGGCCCTTGCCACCAGTGAGGTGTTGTTTTTATAATAGTACCCACCAGCTCCTCTGGTGAGGTTCTGCCAAACTAGTCAGTTATTGTGTTCTTATAGGGCCCACCAGCTCCTCTGGTGAGGCCTAGTTATACTATTATATTACTGTTGCATCAAGCACTATACACTATTGCATTATCCTGTTAGCTATACTTGCATTATTGGTGATTCTGCAGATCACCACATAATCAGGTATAGCGTCTGAATTATTGGTGATTCTGCAGATCACACATAATCAGACATCTGTGTTGCTACACCGATCATTACAAGATAGATGTATATTGCAAACACTGCATATACATCTATCACAGCAGGAACCTGACTAGGTCTGAGTGCTAACACGAGGTATTCGCCACAGCAGACAAGGAGCAACTGACAGCCAGCTCCTTAAATGCTGAGGACCACTCAGCAGAGCCGCCCAGAAGCCCAGCGAATCAGGAGGCCTCATGGGGTCAGCTGACCGGAGAGTCAGCTGACCTTCCTCCTAGAGAGATAAAGGTCCTGCCGCCCGGCACGCGCGTGCGCAGCCCCACCTCTATGCACGGCTGAAGGACCTAAAGACTGTGCTGCGGGGAACGCCACTGGCTGGTATGCGGAAGCGGCGGACACGCCGCTCTTCACCGCGGCGGTATCCCCGCCGCATATTACAGTACCCCCCCTTGAGGAGTGGACTCGGGACACTTCTTACAAGGCTTCTCGGGATGTGCCTCATGAAAGTCCCGTCTCAATTCCTCAGCATGAAGGCGATGACTCGGCACCCAAGATCTCTACTCAGGCCCATACCCCTTCCAATGAACTAAATACTGAACCGAGTTGCGCACCCACCGAGAATCCAAAATCTGCTCAATCTCGCACTCAGGCTCTCCATCAATCACCACAGGGGGGGGGGAGGGGGGGAGGAATCCACATGCACAGCCTGTTTTAACAAGGATACATGGAAAGACTTCACACCTCTCATACTAGATGGTAGTGCGATGACATAAGTTACATCATTGATCTTTTTGGATACAGGGCATGGGCCTATAAATCTGGGTCCCAACTTCGCTGAGGGTTGTTTCAGCGCTAGATGCCGGGTGGAAACCCATACCAAATCCCCTGGCACAAATTCCCACTCTATCGAACGTTTTCTATCCGCCTGCCTCTTCTGGGTACGAAATGCTTTTTCCAGATTATTTTTGACTTTAGCCCAAATCTCTTTCAAGGATCCCTGCCACACTTCCAGGGCAGGGAACGGAGAAGATGCCACTGGCAATGGGGAGAACTTAGGAGATCTCCCCAAGACCACCTGGAAGGGTGAAAAGCCAGATGAGGTGCTCTTCGAATTGTTGTGCGCAAATTCTGCGAAGGGCAGAAACTTTACCCATTCCAACTGGGCATCAGCCACATAGCACCTAAGGAATTGTTCCAAAGACTGATTAACCCTTTCAGTTTGACCATTGGTTTGTGGGTGGTAGCCAGACAAAAATGACAGATTCATACCTAAGTGATGACAAAAGGCTCGCCAGAACCTAGATACAAACTTGACTCCCCTATCTGAGACCACATTTTCTGGTATGCCATGCAAATGAAAAATGTGCTGAATGAAGAGACCTGCTAATGCTCTCTGGAGATGCAGATCCCGCTTCATCAGGCAATAACAACGGAGCAATAGCATATGTGGTCAGTAGAAGAGCCAGGCACCTCTACCTAGAGATGCCTGGCTCTTCTACTGACCACATATGCTATTGCTACGTTGTTATTGCCTAATGAAGCGGGATCAAACCTGTGAAACGCGTTGCATATTTGGAGTTCATAAATAAAATATATTGACTGTCTTTACTACAGTCGTTGTGTGTCTACTTGGAGGAGGTAAGTCCACCACTACCTCCTCTATTTACCAAGAATTTGGTTTTTAAGCTCATTTAACTTCCTTTTATCCTTTTGGTGCCTCTGTTCTCCTGCATAATATTGAGTCCACCCTGGGTGGAGGGTTTAACCCCCTTTTTCTCATCTACAGAGAGCGACTTCTTATTCCTGAGTGGGGTCAGGAAAATCTCCCCACCTGCCTTTACAGTGGTTGCCTAATGGTAACCCTGGTTTGTGAGTATTAATATTTACTCTATCTAGTAACCATTTACCAGTACATATTACACTATTGGGGCTCTTGGTGTTCCTTGTTTTGATCAGTTATCTAGTTGCACCAAGCACTATACACTTCTGTTACCCGATAGCTATACTTGCATTATTGGTGATTCTGCAGATCACCACATAATCAGGTATAGTGTCTGGATTATTGGTGATACTGCAGATCACGCAATAATCAGACGTCTGTGTTGCTACACCAATCGTTACAGAACAGCAGACCAAAAATGTCCCTGGAGACACTGTGCAATCGGGTCGAACTTCTGACCACGACCATTAACTATCTCATCAGAACGGTTAACACACAACAGACACAGATTGACCAACTGTCTGAGAGAGTTAATCGTCTTAAAGATCTTAATGCACAAGTGTCATCCCGTCTTGTTAGTGAGCCCAGGGTGCCTCATCCTGAGAGGTTTTCAGGGCACCGGTCTGATTTACGGAATTTTAAGCATTGTTGCTTATCTTATTTTGAGTTACGCCTGATATCGTCAGGTACCGAGAGTCAGAGAGTCATCTTTATAAAAACTTTATTATTTGGGGACTCTCAGTCTTGGGCCTACAGTCTCCCTGATGGTCATGAGGCACTAGCATCTGTTCAGGAATTTTTTAAAGCTATGGCAGTTATATATGATGATCCTGATTTAGCTATGACATCATAGAGGAAACTCAAAACCCTCAGACAGGGGCATAACACTGTGGAAACTTACGCAGCTGAGTTTAGAAGGTGGGCAGTGTCAGCCAGATGGGGGCAGTATGCTCTATTAGACTGTTTTTTATCAGGATTATCCGATGCTGTTGCTGATTTGATGCTAAGTCACCCAGAACCTAAGTCTATGGATGAGGCGATCTCTTTAGCAATTAAAATTGATTGTCGAGTCCGGTATCAAAGGCAGACTTGGGGTAGAGTCCCAGGGAGGCTTCCTCCTATTACTTTTTCTACTCCTGCTCCTCCTTCTTCTCCTCAGGATGAGCCGATGCAAATCAGACAAGCCAAGCTCTCTGAGGTAGAGAAAAACAGGAGACGTTCTGAGAGACTCTGTTTATACTGTGCAGAGAAGGGGCATATGGTACAAAATTGTCCTAAGAAGGCGGAAAACTCTATCGCCTAGGTGTAGTTGGAGGTACTACCCTAGGCGATCCTGTCTTACCTCCAGGGAACAATCGCTTACTTCTCCCGTGTTCTATTACCTGGGAAGATCAAGTCCAGTCTACCCAGGCCTGTATAGACTCGGGTTCTGCAGCTAATTTGATGGATTATGATTTTGCGATTAAATTTGGTTTTCCTCTCTTTTCTTTGGGACATCGGATTGTTCTTACTGCAGTGGATGATTCGCCACTGCAGAGGAATCAACCCCTCTCTCAGACTCCTGTATTGTTATGTCAGGTGGGGGTCCTGCATAAGGAACAAATATAGTTCTTGGTACTCAAGATGACTATCTCCACTGTGATCTTTGGTATGCCATGGCTTAAAAAACACTCCCCTCACATTAACGTGGAAGACCGAGAGCCCAATATAGTGTAGTATGTATGAGAAAGGGAGGGAATGTAATATAAAACGTACGTAATATACTCACAAACCCGGGTTACCTCCAAGGTAACCACTGTAACGGCAGGTGGGGAGAACAAGCCTGTCCCCACTCAGGATTAAGACGTCGCTCTCTGTGGACAGGAGGAAATTACAGGGTGTGTCACCCCTCCACCAAGGGTGGACTTCTGGATGCGCAGAGATGTACAGAGGCGCCGATAGGGTAAAAGTCAATAAAAAGTTTAAAATTGTTTCAGTTGTGGTGGGGGACCAGCCAACCATAAACGGACACATGTACTGTTGAAATTTAAACAGCATACAATTTATTCATTTGCTCCCAATGAAAGTCGCAACGCGTTTCGCAGGTAAGAACCCGCTTCTTCAGGCAATTAAGGGCAGGAGCAATACACTAAAAATGACAGAGATAAGTGACAGCCATCAGAATACTATATAGTTACATAGTTATTTTGGTTGAAAAAAGACATACGTCCATCGAGTTCAACCAGTACAAAGTACAACTCCAGCCCGTCCCCCACATACCCCTGTTGATCCAGAGGAAGGCGAAAAAACCCCCACCAGGCATGGTCCAATTAGCCCCAAATGGGAAAAATTCCTTCCTGACTCCAGATGGCAATCAGATAAAATCCCTGGATCAACATCATTAGGCATAACCTAGTAATTGTAGCCATGGATGTCTTTCAACGCAAGGAAAGCATCTAAGCCCCCTTTAAATGCAGGTATAGAGTTTGCCATAACGACTTCCTGTGGCAATGCATTCCACATCTTAACCACTCTTACTGTAAAGAACCCTTTCCTAAATAAATGGCTAAAACGTTTTTCCTCTATGTGTGGTACAATTGTATAACAATAGTGTGCTATATAGATGTATAGTCATTAGAGCGTGGATAACATATATCTCTATGCATTCTATAATGAGGGTATTATAACATACATTGAAATTAACTTTAGTATTTGCATAATCAGAATGTATATTGCAGAACAATCAGTTTACATGATTCATACACGAGAACCTGTAGGTGTGGCAAAGAGCTTTTCTATATGGAAAAGTTGTATAAAGGGTTAATTGGAGGATTGGTTAAGAGTGTTTTATACTGAGTGGCCTGAGAGGAGTTTGTACTACGGGGTACTACGAGTGCACCCTTTTACATTTTCTCTATACTACAAACTCCTCTCCGGCCACTCAGTATAAAACACTCTTAACCAATCCTCCAATTAACCCTTTATACAACTTTTCCATATAGAAAAGCTCTTTGCCACACCTACAGGTTCTCGTGTATGAATCATGTAAACTGATTGTTCTGCAATATACATTCTGATTATGCAAATGCTAGAGTTAATTTCAATGTATGTTATAATACCCTCATTATAGAATGCATAGAGATATATGTTATCCACGCTCTAATGGCTATACATCTATATAGCACACTATTGTTATACAATTGTACCACACATAGTATTCTGATGGCTGTCACTTATCTCTGTCATTTTTAGTGTATTGCTCCTGCCCTTAATTGCCTGAAGAAGCGGGTTCTTACTTGCGAAACGCGTTGCGACTTTCATTGGGAGCAGATGAATAAATTGTATGCTGTTTAAATTTCAACAGTACATGTGTCCGTTTATGGTTGGCTGGTCCCCCACCGCAACCGAAACAATTTTAAACTTTTTATCGACTTTTACCCTATCGGCGCCTCTGTACATCTCTGCGCATCCAGAAGTCCACCCTTGGTGGAGGGGTGACACACCCTGTAATTTCCTCCTGTCCACAGAGAGCGACGTCTTAATCCTGAGTGGGGACAGGCTTGTTCTCCCCACCTGCCGTTACAGTGGTTACCTTGGAGGTAACCCGGGTTTGTGAGTATATTACGTACGTTTTAGATTACTATCCCTCCCTTTCTCATACATACTACACTATATTGGGCTCTCGGTCTTCCACGTTTATCTCTCCACAAGCTTGCTTGGCCACGTCTCCCGACGACAACACGGCAACCCAGACTCGATTGCAGCCCACGACAACATGGATTTTCTGGAAGAACACACCTTACACAGAAACGTCCTTTTGGCGCAGTTCAAAAAGAACACACCACCCACGGTGGAACCTATGAACAGCCATAAGAATACTGATATCACACAAAATGTTGACCTAAAACCTACTTTTCAAAAATTAGAGTCTGCCCTGAAAGATGAATTTTTTAATTTAGCCGATATCACCATGCAAGAAACTCACATTGATGAAAACATTTCTCCAGATGGCATACGGATTAAAATAATATCTGCATTTCCAAAAGATACAGTCTTTACTACAGAATTCTATAACTATCTAGAAATCTGTACCCAAGGTATTATGGAAAGAATTATTAAGAAAAGAAAATCCCTGATCATACAATTACAACCAACTATCATTGAATATAAAGACCTCATAGCCCAACATAAGACGAACCCCCAATACTATCCTCTTTTATCCAACCTCACATCCAGACTCAAACGATTTGAGCAGGACACTATTGATACAAAACTTAAAAAATTAAACCACGACAGACTAGCATATGCAGAACATAGGGAACGAGAACGCAAACCACGTTTTACACCCTCCCCAGCGGCCCTATCAGCACCCAACACTTTTCCAACCATACCCCCACCTCCACTCATGAGCCTTTCCATACCTAGACCAGCATTAGTCCAATACCCACCATTTCCTCCTCCCCCTCTCACTATCACTGCCCCAATAGTCCGCCCACCACCACCACCAGCACACACACCCACAGCCAATATAAATAAATCTTCTTTAGTAGCACCTCCACCACACAGTTTTAACTACACAAAACCCACCCAAGTTAAAAACGCACCCAAAACACAACGCCCCGCACCTCTCAAGTCCCGTCCAAACCCTGCCAAATCCTCCATTCAAGCTCCCATCTTCACAAACCCACATACTGGAGCGGACCCAAACAAATCTAATACCATGAGTCTCCCCTCCATATCCAGTTTCAGTTTCAAAAAATGGGTCATAAGCGGAACCCCCCCCAGAGGCACCCCCCTCGGATGACAATTCCTCCCCCCCTTCACCCAACCCAGATAAAAACGCATCCCCTAATGACCTAAGGTTATCTCAAATTAGCACATATACCTCTGACCTCAACCTTACAACATCTCCCAGCCCACCAATCACACCACCTAGTTCATCAGTTTCCAACCCTTTAACCACGAATCCCCAACAAACGATCGGAAACAAAAAAAGTCCGGAACCCACCAATCCGGCCCCAACAGAGATTACCCAAAACTTAACCATGTCCTCATCTTTTTTAGAACTTCCAGCCTCCCTATCACAGAACCTCCTGTCCACTCAACTTCCCAGCCCCATCCCAGCCCGCACTATTATGCAGCCGCTCAGAAAAATGAAACGCCAATTGTCAGACACAGAAAACGAGGATGCCGAGGCAAAAGAAAAAAGAAACAACAGTTAGCTGATCGTAATCCCGACAACCCCATCGACATCCAAACTGTAAGCAAGAAAAGTATTTTCAATCTATCTAACCACATCCTGACAAAACAAGAATCCAACCTTCTGGAAAAAGGCTTATCATTCTGTCCCACCAATAACTCAGACCTGTTTGAACTGTTTAGTGATCTAAATACCTATGTCCGAAAACTCACTTTGAAACGACACTTCGCCATAAAGAAACTACATGCCACTCCCCACTTAGATCCACTTAATTTGATCATCACAAGTAAGGATGCCCTCCCCATAGTCTCCATAGCTCCAGCAGAAATAGAAACAGAAAAATTCATTAGCACCAACCTCAAAGGACGATCAAGGTTCTACCCCACAGCATCAAAGGGCAACTTCATCGACACATTTTATTCCTTAGTCCTCAACGACTTACAAGAATTACTTACCCAAGACACCCTTTCCTCATCAAACCTCACACCACCAGAAAGAATCGCCCTTAAAACCCTACGCAACAATACCAACATTATCATCAAACCCGCTGATAAAGGGGGAGGGATTGTCATCCTCAACAAAACTGATTACCTTGAAGAATCCACATGACTATTAAGCGACTGCAAACATTACACCTTACTAGACAAGGATTGCACAGCAGAACTTAACAAAACCCTAAAAACTTTTATTAATAACGCCTTATTTAACAACATTATCACCAAAAACGAAAGGAATTTCATCGTCAATCATCACCCCAAAACCCCATTCTTGTACTATCTGCCCAAGATACACAAAAATGTCCACAAACCCCCAGGAAGGCCTATTATCTCAGGAATAGACTCAGTCACCAGCAATTTATCCAGATTCATAGACGCACACTTACAGATCCATGTCCAATTCCTCCCCTCATACATTAAAGATTCACAACATCTCATCAATTTTCTACATTCCACAACTTGGCAAGTCAACTAAGTTTGGTTTACCTGTGATGTAACTTCCCTCTACACGAACATACCACACGAATTTGAACTCACCGCCTTACAGTACTACCTACAGTCCAACACACACATGCCCATAAAACAACAATCGTTCCTGTTAAACTGCATCGAATTTATTCTCCATAATAACATCTTTACGTTTTGTGATAACGTGTACCAACAAATCAGTGGAGTTTCAATGGGGAGCTCGTTCTCCCCTTCTTATGCAAATCTAGCAATGGGCTATTTGGAACAGATCAAAATTTACAACAATAACCCCTTCATCAATAACATCATTTTCTATAAATGTTATATTGACGACCTTATCTTTATATGGAAAGGTCTGATCAATTTAATTCCATCTTTTGTCGAATTCCTTAACACTAACCCAGCAGGCTTACAGTTCACCTTCCACCATGACCCCAGCTCCATAGAATTTTTTGACCTCACTCTTTACACAGATTCATCCCGTATATTGACTAGAACTTATTTCAAACCAGTAGACGCTAACAATTACATACATTACCACAGTTTTCATCACCGCCCCTGGACCAAAAACACACCTTACAGCCAATACAGGAGAATCTACCGCAATTGCACAGAGACACAGGTATATAATACCCAATTCAAAGTCTTGACCAAAAAATGTACAGACCATAAATATCCGAAAAAACTACTAAAAGACGCACAACGAAAAGCCAAAACACAGAACCCCCCATGTCCCACTCCTAATTCCCAGACCAATGACACACCCCGGTTTATTACAAAATACAGTGCTCAACACTCATCAATCCGCAACATCCTAAACAAGAGGTGGGAAATCCTACTACAAGATCCCCACCTACAATCCATCCTTACTCCCAAACCTGCAGTGACCTATAGACGTGCCCCTAACCTGCGTGGCATGCTAGCCCCTAGCAAGCTGTGCACACCCCAGACTGTACCCAATCCTATCCCCATGAGCTCACTCCTAGGTTCCTACTCTTGTAATCATAAGAAATGTCTAGCTTGTAAATTCATCCACCAGACTACAACATTCCAGTCACAGGTCACCAAAACAGACTACCAGATTAAATACCATATTAATTGTGAATCAAAGTATATAATCTACATCATCTCATGCCCATGCAAGCTCCAGTATGTGGGTAGGACCACCCAACCCGCAAGATCCAGAATAGGACAGCACAAAAGGAACATACTCAACAAATACCCCCTCCACAGCGTATCACGTCACTTCACTACCCACCACGACAGCAATCCAGAACATTTTCATATTACACTGATCGACACCATCCCACACAACCGGTCCAACTCGTTTGAGCTCCTCAAATCACGTGAGATGTATTGGATCCAAATCTTGAAATCCCTCACCCCGGATGGTCTCAACGAACAGCTTGAGAAAATTCATTAAACAACCATCTCCCCAGATATCATTTTAAATCGTCCTCTCTCTAATTTTAGTATATCGTTGATATCCATATTCATGGGATGCCTTACAATCAAGTACCATGAATAACAAAAAGTTTTCAATCCTCTCCTGAGAAAGTTCCAAACTTTTTTGTTTATATAAAAAATTCTGATATTTATTTATTTTATCTTCTATATTTATCTCCGGTTTTATGTTTTCTTTCATAGTGTATTTATTAATGTATTATATTACTTAGACATAGAAATATTCTCATCATGGCTAACATTGTCAGAATACTGTTTTTATTCAATTATTTTATCATTAATTCTGCATTGTATTTATATTCTCCATATTTATGTACATATGCTTTTAATTTATCATCCTTTTTTGAACAAAAACAATCCTGAGGAAGATTTAGCCATAACAATGATGTCGATCACAAGTCACAAATGTCTCTCTGTAAATTTAATTACACACATAGTTTCAAGTTTATTCCAGCAGAGGGCAGCAGTGCTCTCCGTTTAATATAATAGGCCTGTGCAATAATGTTGTTGTTTCAAATTGTACAACATTCCTTTATATACAGTATTGACACGACTGATAATATCTACACTAATTTCCCCTATTATAATTCCCATGTTTCAAAATACATTTGTATATTATCGGCAATCTCCTTCTTCCCTCAACCAAAATGCCCGTTCGAGATGCGGAAGTAGTATATCACCCTTCCCACCCCGCACTCCCCGCCCACTTCCCCATCCGCACAAGCGCTTTCACTTGCTGCCACGTCAACCCCGCCCCACCGCTAATGCGACGTAGATCGCGCATTAGAGCCGTCCTTTGGTTCCCGCCCATCCTTTCCCCATTGGTCACACACTTCAAGCAGCCCAATCACATCATCCTCACCACCCCGGTCCACCCACGTCACTCACTGCCTCCCTGCTTCCCTACTTAAACCCATCATCCGTAAATGGCCGACACAGAGGTGCCAAGCTACTTCTTGAATACATGCTGGTAAGTCATTTCTTTGCATATCGCTTCCCATATTAGCTACTTTTCCGCATATCGCTCCCCCACACCCACGCCTCACATACACCCACACTCCCATCTGTCCCCACCTCGGGGTACTACGAGTGCACCCTTTTACATTTTCTCTATACTACAAACTCCTCTCCGGGCACTCAGTATAAAACACTCTTAACCAATCCTCCAATTAACCCTTTATACAACTTTTCCATATAGAAAAGCTCTTTGCCACACCTACAGGTTCTCGTGTATGAATCATGTAAACTGATTGTTCTGCAATATACATTCTGATTATGCAAATGCTAGAGTTAATTTCAATGTATGTTATAATACCCTCATTATAGAATGCATAGAGATATATGTTATCCACGCTCTAATGACTATACATCTATATAGCACACTATTGTTATACAATTGTGCCACACATAGTATTCTGATGGCTGTCACTTATCTCTGTCATTTTTAGTGTATTGCTCCTGCCCTTAATTGCCTGAAGAAGCGGGTTCTTACCTGCGAAACGCGTTGCGACTTTCATTGGAAGCAAATGAATAAATTGTATGCTGTTTAAATTTCAACAGTACATGTGTCCGTTTATGGTTGGCTGGTCCACCACCGCAACCAAAACAATTTTAAACTTTTTATCGACTTTTACCCTATCGGCGCCTCTGTACATCTCTGCACTCCCCTCAGATTGACTGGAGTTCTAGGCAATTGTTAAGCTGGTCCTCATATTGCCATCATCATTGTATGGAGAAAGTCAAGATGTGTGCTACCAAGGTTCATGTGGAGGGACTACCTACACAGTATTCTAAATTTGCTGCTGTCCTGGAGTGGCCACGACCTTTGGGGGGTGAAGGCACTCCAGCGATTCCTGGGCTTTGCCAACTGCTACAGAAAGTTTATCAAAGGTTTTTCCTCTATGGTGTCACCTCTCATTGAGCTCACCAATAAGGGGGCAGAGACCTACAATTGGTCATCAGAAGCACAGTCTGCATACTCTTCACTGAGACAATTGCTTTGTTCCGCCCCCATTTTGAGACAGGTGAATGTTTCTCTCCCTTTTTTTTTTTTTTCTTTCAAATATATTTTATTAACACTTTGAGGGTACAGAAGAAGATACATTGACGGATATGCATGTTAACACAGATAATATTCATTACAATAACATTTCCCTTCTCTTCCCCTTTTTTTTCTTTCCTTCCCTACCCCCCCCCCTTCTTCCCTCCCCCCCTCCCCCCTCTCTTCCCTCCCCCCTGTGCTCAATGCCGTTTAGGTATTAGGATTGATAACCGTCAAGATAATTTCCATTAGAATATATTTTATAGAATATATCTCTTTCTATAGGACTAGGTCATACAGAGTCTACTTGTCTCATAATTATGACAACTATTCCAAATCGAGCTAATCTTAGTTAGGGTATGGCTTATATTTGAGAACTCCCAGACTACCGCCTATATCTTCCAGACAGTACCAAGTAGTAAGAGTGAAGTTCCCCATCAATGTGTTAATTTCTTCCTGGGAAAAAGTGTCCAAAATGTAATTTTTCCAGATTTAAAAAAAAGATTTAGTCCTCTTTTCTAGGGCTTGCAGCGTATAAAGTTTTTCCAGCAGAAATAAAGATGCCAGTTCTTGTTTGAGTAGCGACAAAGTTGGAAAGTTCGGAGATATCCACCTTTGAAATATGGAGCGTCTGGCTGAGGCCAGTATTATATGAAATAGGGTTGAGGGTTTTTTTGAGTGGTCCTCATGTTGTTTGGCGTAATAGTGGAATAGGCATAGTTTCACTTCCTTTTCCACTTGTTTATGACATATAGCATTGGCATATTTAAGAACTGTGTCCCAGAAATGGTCTATAACATTACATCCCCAAATGCAGTGCATTAAATCTGCTTGCGGGTACTTACACTTAGGGCACTGCGGGACATAGTAGCTTGGGGGGGGGGGGGGGGGTGTACTTAATATTAAATGCGTATTTCGCTCTATGTATAAATAATAGATGTGACGTTCTATGTTGCTCATTACTGATTAGAGATCTAAACTCATGGAGCCCTTTTATAATGCTATGTCCAATATCTTCCTCCAGTATATATTTTTTCCAGGTTTGGAATGCTATATTTGCTATTTTATCTTCCTTAAGCCTAGTTAGTCCTGCGTTAATCAGAGCCAATGATTGTGCTGGTTTTCCAGGGGCAATCAAGTTGTCAAATGCATCTGGTAAAGCTATTGAATTTAGGCTCTTAACATGGGACTTCACTAGAGATTGTATTTGTAGATACTGGAGGAAGCTATTTTTTGAGATGGGGTATTTTGTGATTAATTCTTTAAATATCAACCATTTCCCTGCTTTTAAGTCCAAAAGGTTCCCTAATTTAGATATACCCTTATCCTCCCAGTCGGAGAAATGTTGTTGAGTAATACTATCTGGAAAGTGCGGATTCCCCCATATCGGCATGTACTTAGAGATGTAGATGTAGTAATTTACGAATATTTTTCCATGTTATCACTGTGTCTATTATGATTGCATTTTGACGAAGTCTTAGTGGAAGATCTTTGAGTTTGGAGTGCAGGAGGCTGTTATAATTTAAGTAGGCCTCAGTTATTTGGACTGAGTTAGTCAAAAAGGCTTGAGGAGCAGACCTGCCCTTTAAGGGATTTTCTCTTAGAGAGAAAATCTGCAGTTCTGTCAGCAGAACTAGAACATACCAAGAAGCTGTTCTATGGACAAGGCTGCAGGTCTCACTGACCTCAGCTTGTACGCCACTAGAACAATAAACATCAGCCATGTTTTATAAACATCCACATTCCAGTAAGTAAAGGAAAGGTGACATTAAATATTAATCGAGTGGGTGAGTATTATGACACCACGAGGTGGCCCAACCAATAGTCTGGTCTAGGGGAGGGCAAATATGATGTCACATTTAACTCTTTCCTAGTCGGTATTAAAACCGAGGTGGGCGATCAGAGCTCACTCTGCTTCTGACTTTCCCACTAGATCTAAAGGCTGACTGGAACCTCTATTTTTCATTCTATATATAATCTGATATAATGTATGCTGTACATACTGTAGGTAGTCTAGTGTAACGTAGTTAGGAAGAAGGTACCTGATTGACTTCAGCAGGAATTCTAATCAAGAAGCTTGTAACGCAACATGGAAATCTGCTTTGCCAGGATATGATGAACTATATCTGTATATATGTCTCCTGAATAAACTTCGTGAATATTGAAGAAGCCTGAGAAAAGTCTATCTCCAGCTTGCTGTGTGATCGTGTTTGCAAACTCTTGAGGAGGAGTTTGCTGGTGCCAGAAAAAGGTGAATTAACAGTTTATAACAGTGGTGCTGAAACCCCCCTTCACTGCCTAGCAAAACAGGCAGACAGGGGCCAGGGGCCGAAGGTTTCAAGATATTCCACAGCGACACAAGCGGAGTTGACGCGGACTGGAAAGCTTATCAAGAGGATAAGTGGTGTGTGGGAGGCCGCTAGAGAGGCCAACACACGGACTGCAATCCGAGTGATGATCAGCGGCGAGTCATGGACCTGTTTTATTTGGGTTGTGATGTACACGCAATCTAGCCGAACAAAGGATTCCGTGGTAAGGTATCCCAGGCAGAGGTTTTGAGCAAGTTACCTTTGGGACCGGAGAATCCGCTGAGAGAACGCTCAGTAAACGCTCACCGAGGTCCATCGACTCGTGGAAAGAACTTGCCGTCAGCTGATCGGATTGGAAGTCGGTACAAGTCTGTAGAGCCAGGCAAGTATAGCGTTTCATTTGTTTATTTGATTTTGTAGCAGTGTTTGGGGTCTGTTATATGTTAACAGTGTTTTTTTTTTTTGCTACAGCTGTGTGCTATCTTTCTGTGTTACTGTGTGGGCAGCGTATATAGTTTCGTTTTCTCTCTGTGCAGTTCTGGGCTGGGAGGGAGGCCAGCGATGTTTGTTTTTCTCTCGTGCTCTGTCACGCAGATGGTGGATGGTGAGGAGAGCAGGTGGAGGGTGAAATGAAGAGAAAAAGTTGGTATAACGAGAGCCCAGAATAGTGGGAAAACTGGTTCCAGGTCAGTGCTATTAGTTAGTTAGTGCTATGCAATGTTTCTGTAATCTCAGCATGATTCAGTGTCATGGGTTTTATTGGTTTTGTTCTTGCGGATCGCAGAGCGTAGGTTTAGTGGGAAGGGGGGCCAATACAGTGCATCCTCCCACCCCCCTCTCTACAGATTGGGGGGGAAGCACGGTTAGGGTTTGTGTCCGCGGATATCTGCTAACAGCTGGAAGATTTGTTCAGTTTCTGTCACTCCGCATTCCAGGCAAAGGTTTATGATATGAGTAAAGTTTCGGTGTAGTTGTGGAGAATTCCTTCTGTTCAGGATGTTTTTTTCAGCCGTCATCAGATCGGAGTTCAGTGGGTGCATGTTTTTTTTTCCTCCATCTACATGTCCAAGATGATTTGCGTTTTTTTCTGGGAAGGAGATAGGAAATTTCACACACTGCTGTGTCTGTTTTTGCAGGTATCCGAGAAATATATATGCTGAAATGTTTAGTGTGCATAATATGCCTTGTATGTTCTGTTTTTTTCTGAAGGTGCATAGGATTAAGTGGTTGCTATGGGGGACTGACATAGCAGCCATCTTGGCTGGCATGCCATGATTCAACATGGCGTTGGGTTTCTGAGAAAGCCACTCCCATCTGCATGATGTATCAGGAGGGGAGGGGGCGGGAAGCGCCCACTGATAGGCACGCCCCGATGGCAGGGGGGATGATGTGCTGGGGGGATCCCACGTCCCACGTCACAGCTGTGCACAAGGCGCCGTGCACGGAAGCAGCTGGTGGGAGGGGGGGGGGTCCAGAGTGGGGACAGAAGAGAGATTCTACTGAGTTTCTCGGCTTCCAGGTGATTTCCTCAGAAGAAGTCTGGGCACAGGGAGTGTCTGCATACGTGAGCCAAGCAAGTTGCAGGGTCACGGATAGGAAGTGTTTCCCAGCTAGGTGCAGGGAGACACGGCGCAGCGCAGATCAGGAAAGTGTCTGTACTGTGTTGCTTATGGGATTATTCCTTTAAGTTAGGCACCTTAAAGTGCAGTGCGGCATGTGTTCCCAATAGAGATAGGGGGGACAGTGCAGAGTTGGAGAGGGGGAATGGAAAAGAGAGAAAGATAGGAGTTGACCAATCCAGGTGTACTCGCTGCGACTGCAGAGTGTTTTTTTCGGGTTTTTTTTGTGTCAGGGACAGGACCAGAGATTGACAAAGAAGTCATTGCTGGGCTGTTAGCGTGTTTTTCCTCGCCCACCGATTGGTCAAAAATATATATATTTTTTTCTTTCTCTTCTTTTCTCCAGCTCTGATTCAGTTTAGCACAGAACAGAACTGATAGCAGTTCATGGGGCAATTATACAGATGATAGAATTGCCATTTACAGAGTGACAGTGTATCAGTACGGTGTCTGCCATGCGACCACCTACCAAGTGGGCATTCAGGGATCTGCATACAGGCATTTGACGCTGGAATGCTTAGCCGTGCACCCTGTGTAGTTTAAGTGCAGAGTGCTCCTTCCTACAGGGAGGCGGCCGTTTTTTTTGGTAGTATGAGGGTAGTGGCGCGGCAAACATTGGTCAGAGGGTACAACACACAGAACTTCTAGCAGAGCTGTTATCGCAATGAAGTTCTAGGTAAGTAAATGCGAAAATGAGTAAGAGCATTGCAGGCTCACCTGCAAAGCAGCAACAGGTGTGTGGCATCTAAAACTCTGTGCATACGACGGTCGCGTATGTACAGAAGGGGGGGTGTGGTGAGAGCTTGCAATGAGGTGAGAGCTTCCAAAGGTGAAGTCCGCGGGAGCATATTTTAAACAGGTAAGTACTGAGGATAGTACTTAGGTAGGGGAGAGAGGTTGTAGCTCCAATATACCAATAAGAGTAAACAGAGTTCATGAGAACCATAAAGCAACAAGATCAATTACGGCATATATTGATCAAGTTAAAGTGTACAGAGTACAAGCCGCAGGGCGAATCCCAAATCATTAATAAGAATTGATTTGTTTGTATTTCGATTTCAGGAGTTTGGCAATATGGACTCGAGACAGCTGCAGTGCTGGCAGCAAAGATGGAGATGTCAGTCGGATAAGCGAAAGGTTCCAGATGCCAATCTGAGGTTGGAGAACAACGAGATTCCTGAAATTGGAAAGAGACTAAAACACGAGATTCCTGAAATGGGAAAGAGACTAAAACACGAGATTCATGAGATCAGAAAACGTCAAAAAAAACTGACTGAGCAAAGCATAGTGCAAATTGCTAATGTTTTTCTTTCCCAAGGTGGTGCTTTTATAATGAAGAGTACCGTGCTGATGGTGATCCTACGTTGCCATTTCGTCCTAGGAGAACGAAGAGAGAACATTCTCATGTATAATAAGGGGTTAATGAGAATGCAAGGCCCAAGCATGTTAATGTTTGGTGACCAAGGTACTAATCCTTTCACACCTCCCTCCGCTTGGCACAGATGGACCAAGCAGAGATGGAGGAAAAGAGCACTTGTGCCAGGAGAAAACAAATTTTATGGCACAATGTGGGTGAAAGGTCTGAAGGGTCAGGTGTGCGGGCAGTGGGAATTGAATGGCAGTGTAAATCTGCTATTGAATGCCACACTCCCAGAATCGATGCACCGATCCAAAGTTTGGTTAAAAGGTACATTGCAGTACAATGGGTACATGCAAAAGGTGGAGTGTGTGATTCAGGGGTACCTTATCTTGGTTATGCAGAGTGAGATGGTTCCAGATTGGAGAGGAACGAGCAGGAGGCGTCAATTCTCCTACCAGGGAGACGCAGGGGACAACATCACACTCTGGAACTACCAACAGAGAGTGCCTCTGAAACAACTATACACACGTAAAGGCTGGAAAGCCGAGGGGTGGTGGTTCTCGAAACAAGAAGTAAAAATCGAGAACGAGCCACATTTCCAGGTGACAAAGAGGGTAGGGAAAGCCAACACAGGGAACCCCATGTACACTACACGGGTCACCACAGGGGACTATAGTACACAGTCCATATGCAGCCGCTTATCCTCAGGCTAGTTGGGTAAGTGAAGAGGTACTCTTAATTGAAAGATTGCAGAGAGTACAGTCTTCCCAACCTCTGGTACATAGTGTGCCTCAGGACATAAGGGGGGAAGAGGTCCAATCAGGACAGTTGGGGACATATTTTGTCAGGGAGATGCTTAAAGATCCTGTCCAACTGAGATTGGACAAGGGGAGGTATATCAATTTTTCTGGAGAAGGATCTTTTGCATGGAAGCTTCAAGATGTTTGGGTGAACAAATGGAAACGGTGCAACATTCCTTTAGGCACCGCCACTTCCTTAGTTCCCACCTCAACACATGTCTTACACCATGACCTGAGAGGTCAAACTTTTTTGGTGCTAGACGGGGAGGTGAAACGAGTAGAGTTGTCCTCATGCGGGCAATTCTCACTGAGGTACCTGTGTTTGCCGGGGCAAGTCAAATTTAGTGAAGAAGCCTGCAGGCTCCATGACGCAGAATGCGAGGCTACCATTCAAAAGATCCACCCTGAAGCCCAACCGATAGTTCCGGTGGCTGAAGGAAAGGTTTGTTTTTTAACATAATGTCTAATGATACATTCAAGGTATATTCTCATAATTGTTCCGATAATGGGGATTTTCCAAGGGGAACATATTGTGTGAGTGGAGATCCCATATGGATCCAGTCATCCAGGTTGGATGACGTTGTTTCTCAAATTGTTAAGAGAACTCTAAAGGTCAAAGTTTCATGGGTAGTTCTCGTCCTGAAAGAGAACACGACATGGGACAAAGGGGAACAGGGTTTGATCCAAGACGACCACATTTTGTTACAACGGTTAAACAAACAGTACACTAAGTTAGAAGTAAGATTTCACCATGATCCAGGTGATCTTAATGAGGTAGAACACAAAAATAAGCAGGTGAGTTCCAGTCTGACCTGGTGGAAAAGGTTTCCGGTGATGTTCCAGGGATCCTCGGACTGGGCCTCTGCAGTTCCGAAGTTCTTTCTACACCCACTGGACGTCTGGATGCGGATGACAACTTAAGGCATCATTATCCAGGTGAGGTTGCGTGTTAAAATTACGTAAAACAAATTAACCTGGTCCAGAGATTGGTGCCTCATAAACAATCTCATGAACCAATATTTTTAAATTAAGGGTATAGGTTTAGTAGTACCGGTGATGGAGCTGATTGTATAAAGGCGCTCTTTTAGAAAGCACCTGGCACTGCTCCATTGAGTAACAAACAAACGAGTTTCACTTTTCTGTGGTCATGCAAGTTTGTGAGTGATACGCAAGTGACGCAAATGCTAAACATGTGGTATAGAGGGATTTAGAAGTAGGGCCTCGAGAGCCTGGTTACAGGAAGATCAAGAGGTCTTGCTCTCTCTCTTCCAGGGATAACCGCCGAGAGCAGAGAAGTTGTGTGAGCACGAACATCGAAAAGTGAAACAAAAAGAAAGAAACCAGGTAGTACTGGTAGGTTCAGAAGCTGGGATCTGCGGGTCAAGCCTTTTTAGGGGGATTGTTATAATTTAAGTAGGCCTCAGTTATTTGGACTGAGTTAGTCAAAAAGGCTTGAGGAGCAGACCTGCCCTTTAAGGGATTTTCTCTTAGAGAGAAAATCTGCAGTTCTGTCAGCAGAACTAGAACATACCAAGAAGCTGTTCTATGGAAAAGGCCGCAGGTCTCACTGACCTCAGCTTGTACGCCACTAGAACAATAAACATCAGCCATGTTTTATAAACATCCACAATCCAGTAAGTAAAGGAAAGGTGACATTAAATATTAATTGAGTGGGTGAGTATTATGACACCACGAGGTGGCCCAACTAGTGTTGGGCGAACACCTAGATGTTCGGGTTCGCGAACGTTCGCCGGACATCGCCGCGATGTTCGGGTGTTCGCGCCGAACTCCGAACATAATGGAAGTCAATGGGGACCCGAACTTTCGTGCTTTGTAAAGCTTCCTTACATGCTACATACCCCAAATTAGCAGGGTATGTGCACCTTGGGAGTGGGTACAAGAGGAAAAAAAATATTTGAAAAAGAGCTTATAGTTTTTGAGAAAATTGATTGTAAAGTTTCAAAGGAAAAACTGTCTTTTAAATGTGGAAAATGTCATGTTTCTTTGCACAGGTAACATGCTTTTTGTCGCCATGCAGTCATAAATGTAATACAGAGAAGAGGTTCCAGGAAAAGGGACCGGTAACGCTAACCCAGCACCAGCAGCAGCACACGTGATGGAACAGGAGGAGGAGGCGCAGGAGGAGAAGGCCACGCTTTGTGAGACACAACAACCCAGGCCTTGCATGAGGACAAAAAGCGTGCGGATAGCATGCTTTGTACCGCCATGCAGTCATAAATGTAATAAAGATAAGAGGTTCAATAAACAGGGACCACGCGCCGGCAACGCTAACCCAGCAGCAGCAGACGTGATGGAACAGGAGGAGGCGCAGGAGGAGAAGGCCACGCTTTGAGACACAACAACCCAGGCCTTGCATGAGGACAAGAAGCGTGCGGATAGCATGCTTTTTACCGCCATGCAGTCATAAATGTAATAAAGATAAGAGGTTCAATAAACAGGGACCACGCGCCGGCAACGGTAACCCAGCAGCAGCAGACGTGATGGAACAGGAGGAGGCGCAGGAGGAGAAGGCAACGCTTTGAGACACAACAACCCAGGCCTTGCATGAGGACAAGAAGCGTGCAGATAGCATGCTTTTTACCGCCATGCAGTCATAAATGTAATAAAGATAAGTGGTTCAATAAACAGGGACCACGCGGCAACGCTAACCCAGCAGCAGCAGACGTGATGGAGCAGGAGGAGGCGCAGGAGGAGAAGGCCACGCTTTGTGAGACACAACAACCCAGGCCTTGCATGAGGACAAGAAGCGTGCGGATAGCATGCTTTGTACCGCCATGCAGTCATAAATGTAATAAAGATAAGAGGTTCCATAAACAGGGACCGTCACTGGCAACGCTAACCCAGCAGCAGCAGCAGCAGCAGCAGACGTGATGGAACAGGAGGAGGCGCAGGAGGAGAAGGCCACGCTTTTTGAGACACAACAACCCAGGCCTTGCATGAGGACAAGAAGCGTGCGGATAGCATGCTTTGTACCGCCATGCAGTCATAAATGTAATAAAGATAAGAGGTTCCATAAACAGGGACCGGCAACGCTAACCCAGCAGCAGCAGCAGCAGCAGCACACGTGATGGAACAGGAGGAGGCACAGGAGGAGAAGGCCATGCTTTTTGAGACACAACAACACAGGCCTTGCATGAGGACAAAAAGCGTGCGGATAGCATGCTTTGTACCGCCATGCAGTCATAAATGTAATAAAGATAAGAGGTTCAATAAACAGGGACCACGCGCCGGCAACGCTAACCCAGCAGCAGCAGACGTGATGGAACAGGAGGAGGCGCAGGAGGAGAAGGCCACGCTTTGAGACACAACAACCCAGGCCTTGCATGAGGACAAGAAGCATGCGGATAGCATGCTTTTTACCGCCATGCAGTCATAAATGTAATAAAGATAAGAGGTTCAATAAACAGGGACCACGCGCCGGCAACGGTAACCCAGCAGCAGCAGACGTGATGGAACAGGAGGAGGCGCAGGAGGAGAAGGCCACGCTTTGAGACACAACAACCCAGGCCTTGCATGAGGACAAGAAGCGTGCAGATAGCATGCTTTTTACCGCCATGCAGTCATAAATGTAATAAAGATAAGTGGTTCAATAAACAGGGACCACGCGACAACGCTAACCCAGCAGCAGCAGACGTGATGGAGCAGGAGGAGGCGCAGGAGGAGAAGGCCACGCTTTGTGAGACACAACAACCCAGGCCTTGCATGAGGACAAGAAGCGTGCGGATAGCATGCTTTTTACCGCCATGCAGTCATAAATGTAATAAAGATAAGAGGTTCCATAAACAGGGACCGTCACTGGCAACGCTAACCCAGCAGCAGCAGCAGCAGCAGCAGACGTGATGAAACAGGAGGAGGCGCAGGAGGAGAAGGCCACGCTTTTTGAGACACAACAACCCAGGCCTTGCATGAGGACAAGAAGCGTGCGGATAGCATGCTTTGTACCGCCATGCAGTCATAAATGTAATAAAGATAAGAGGTTCCATAAACAGGGACCGGCAACGCTAACCCAGCAGCAGCAGCACACGTGATGGAACAGGAGGAGGCACAGGAGGAGAAGGCCATGCTTTTTGAGACACAACAACACAGGCCTTGCATGAGGACAAAAAGCGTGCGGATATAGCAGCAATGCTTTTTGCCGCCATGCAGTCATAAATGTAATACAGATGAGAGGTTCAATAAACAGGGACCGGAAACGCTAAACCATCCCAGATGTTCATTGGTCATGTTACTTGGTTGGGGTCCTCCTGGAGTGTTGCGTAGTCGTTTCCAATCCAGGATTGATTCATTTTAATTTGAGTCAGAAGGTCTGCATTTTCTGTGGAGAGGTGGATACGCCGATCTGTGACGATGCCTCCGGCAGCACTGAAACAGCGTTCCGACATAACGCTGGCTGCCGGGCAAGCCAGCACCTCTATTGCGTACATTGCCAGTTTGTGCCAGGTGTCTAGCTTCATGCCCGGTTTCAGGTCCAGCGGTGCCAGCCACAAATCCGTCTGTTCCTTTATTCCCCTCCAAATTTCCTCCCCTGTGTGCTGCTTATCCGCAAGGCAGATCAGCTTCAGCAACGCTTGCTGACGCATGCCAACAGCTGTGCTGCACTGCTTCCACGATCCTACTGCTGCTGGTGCTGGGTTAGCGTTTCTGGATGAGGTACAGCTTTGAGATGCGTTGGAGGAGAAGGAGTCAGAGAGGTAGGTGCTGCTGTTGTTATCCAGTGGGAGGGACGGCGGTGCAGCTGTTTGCGGCGTGGGCAACACCCGCGCCGTAGCAGGTGAGGAATCGCTGCCAGGCTCCACAAGGTTCACCCAGTGCGCGGTAAGGGAGATGTATCGACCCTGGCCGAACGCACTCGTCCAGGTGTCAGTGGTGAGGTGAACCTTGCAGGCAACGGCATTCTTCAAGCTTCGGGTTATTTTGCTGACCACGTGCTCATGCAACTCAGGCACTGCAGAGCGCGCAAAGTGGTAGCGGCTGGGAACCACGTAACGTGGGATGGCCACTGACATCATGCCCTTGAAGCTGTTTGTCTCCACCACTCGATATGGCAGCATTTCGCAGGCCAGAAGCTTGGCTATGCTGGCTGTTACTGCCACGGCCCAGGGGTCATTTGCTGGCAATTTCATCTTGCGCTCAAACATCTCCGAGACAGACAACTGAACCGTAGGGCTGCACACCGAAGGGCTGTTGGTTGTTGTGTTTGATGAACACTGGGAGACCTCAAGAGCACTACTCCGGAAAGTGACAGTGTCAGCATCGTCTGATGTTTGTGAATGTTGTGAACCACGCGATGGCTGGGCTACTGCTGCTGCTGAGGAGGGTCTGGTGGTGAGTCTGGTGAACCCAAGGGAGGCAGTGTTGCTGGTGGTACCCTGTCCTGCCGCGTTTGCCCACAGAGTGGGATGTTTGGATAGCATGTGGCGGCTCATGCTGGTGGTGGAGAGGTTGTTAATACTTTTCCCCCTGCTCAGGCGGGTCTTGCACACCTTGCAAATCGCCATGGTAACATCCTCAGTGCAGTCTTCAAAGAAAGCCCAGACTTTGGAGCACCTGCCTTGCTGGCGATTTCTGTTTGCGCCTCTTTTGCCTCTCACTTGAACTTCCACACTTGTGGTGCCTGAAATTGCGCGCCGCCTACCTTGTGGCACAAGGCGAACTCGTGCAGCAGTGGGTTCTTCAACAGACTCATCTGTGCTGCTGCTACGACGGCGATGTTCTCGTTCACAAACAAAATCTGGGTCTATGTCCACATTGTCCATACCCTCCTCTTCCATCTCCTCAAACTCGTCATATGTCATTGTGGGGGGCCGCCGCCGTGGAGTAGAGCTTCCCAGAACAACCTCTGCGCAGCTCACTCCAACGTCGTCTGGTTATCTGGCAGTTGTGTGCGTGGTGTCGCTGCCGGTTGTGTCAGCTTTGTGCCCACTGGCTCCTTGTAACTGGCTGAGGACTCGGACCTCGTGCGTGATGTGCTGGTGCTGCTTAACCCACTGCTGGACGCTTGAGAGGTCATCCAAGTAATAATCTGGTCCTGTTCTTTTGGATCTGTGAGGGTGGTTGTCCTGGACAACATGGGCGGTATTGAGTATGTTTTCTTGGGTGCTCCCCTGTGGCCTGTACGTGAACCATCAGGGGAAACACCTCTTCCCTTGCCCCTCCCTCTTTCACCGGATTTCTTCCTCATTTCACTTATCCTTAAAGTACACGCTGACTGGCAGCAGTACAGTGGCAGTACAGAAATGCTATACAGTGGTGGGTGAGCGGTGTACCACTATTGCCAGCAGCGACACAGAGCACAATGCTATACAGTGGCGGGTGAGCGGTGTACTACTATTCCCAGCAGACACAGAGTGGCAGTAAACACAATGCTATATAGTGTGGCTGAGCCGTGTACACAGAGTGGCAGTAAACACAATGCTATATAGTCTGCTATATAGTCACCCCGAACGGGGTGATGTTCTGCAGAACCCGAACAGTGGCGAACACTGTTCGCCCAACACTACTGGGAACACAGATTTTAGTACCTAAACACACGATACAACATGTTTTCCGGGGTCGGACTCTGAGGCACATACAGATGGTCCCGATCATCATCCTCATCATACAACTCTTCTCCTGAGTCTGACCCACCCACCACCTCTGCCACCCCAACATCCCCAGACACAGACCCCTCATCGTCCTCAACATTAACTTGGGATGCTGGCCTGAGCCAGACCTCCTCCTCCACATCAGGCCCCATCATCTCCTCAATGGCAGCCCTCATTAATCGCTCTGGCGACGGACCGATGGACACAACATTCTCCTCCGGGGAGGGCTGCTGCTGACCACTGGCTGCTGGGGTGGATGTTATAGCTTGCGTGGGGCGTTGGCTGTTGCTGTTGTTGGGAGTGCTGCTCACAGCGGAGGTCTCTGAGGAACTCATGGTGAGCTCATATAGTGGTTGGCGGTGAGTGGAGTATTACTGATCCCAGCAATATACACACTGACTGGCAGAGTACGCAATGCTATATAGTGTGGCTGAGCGGTGTACACAGAGTGGCAGTAAACACAATGCTATATAGTCTGGCTGAGCGGTGTACACAGAGTGGCAGTACACACAATGCTATATAGTCTGGCTGAGCGGTGTACACAGAGTGGCAGTACACACAATGCTATATAGTCTGGCTGAGCGGTGTACACAGAGTGGCAGTACACACAATGCTATATAGTCTGGCTGAGCGGTGTACACAGAGTGGCAGTAAACAATGCTATATAGTGTGGCTGAGCCGTGTACACAGAGTGGCAGTAAACAATGCTATATAGTCTGGCTGAGCAGTGTACACAGAGTGGCAGTACACACAATGCTATATAGTCTGGCTGAGCCGTGTACACAGTGGCAGTACACACAATGCTATATAGTGTGGCTGAGCGGTGTACACAGAGTGGCAGTAAACAATGCTATATAGTGTGGCTGAGTGGTGTACACAGAGTGGCAGTAAACAATGCTATATAGTGTGGCTGAGCGGTGTACACAGAGTGGCAGTAAACAATGCTATATAGTCTGGCTGAGCGGTGTACACAGAGTGGCAGTACACACAATGCTATATAGTCTGGCTGAGCGGTGTACACAGAGTGGCAGTAAACAATGCTATATAGTGTGGCTGAGCGGTGTACACAGAGTGGCAGTAAACACAATGCTATATAGTCTGGCTGAGCGGTGTACACAGAGTGGCAGTACACACAATGCTATATAGTCTGGCTGAGCCGTGTACACAGAGTGGCAGTACACACAATGCTATATAGTCTGGCTGAGCGGTGTACACAGAGTGGCAGTACACACAATGCTATATAGTCTGGCTGAGCGGTGTACACAGAGTGGCAGTAAACACAATGCTATATATAGCGTGGCTGAGCGAGGTACACAGTGGCAGTACACACAATGCTATATAGTCTGGCTGAGCGATGTACACAGAGTGGCAGTAAACAATGCTATATATAGTGTGGCTGAGCGAGGTACACAGTGGCAGTAAACAATGCTATATATAGTGTGGCTGAGCGAGCGGTGTACTACTGTTCCCAGAAGTGACACACAATGACTGGGGGGGACCCTGGCTAGCGTGGATGAAGAGCGAACTACCCTGCCTGCCTACCCAAAGCTAAACCCACAGAGAAATGGCGGAGATATGACGTGGTTCGGGTATTTATTTACCCGAACCACGTGACCGTTCGGCCAATCAGAGCGCGTTCGGGTCCGAACCACGTGACCTGTTCGGCCAATCACAGCGCTAGCCGAACGTTCGGCCATGCGCTCTTAGTTCGGCCATGCGGCCGAACGGTTTGGCCGAGCACCATCAGGTGTTCGGCCGAACTCGAACATCACCCGAACAGGGTGATGTTCTGCAGAACCCGAACAGTGGTGAACACTGTTCGCCCAACACTAGGCCCAACCAATAGTCTGGTCTAGGGGAGGGCGAATATGATGTCACATTTAACTCTTTCCTAGTCGGTATTAAACCCGAGGTGGGCGATCAGAGCTCACTCTGCTTCTGACTTTCCCACTAGATCTAAAGGCTGACTGGAACCTCTATTTTTCATTCTATATATAATCTGATATAATGTATGCTGTACATACTGTAGGTAGTCTAGTGTAACGTAGTTAGGAAGAAGGTACCTGATTGACTTCAGCAGGAAGTCTAATCAAGAAGCTTGTAACGCAACATGGAAATCTGCTTTGCCAGGATATGATGAACTATATCTGTATATATGTCTCCTGAATAAACTTCGTGAATATTGAAGAAGCCTGAGAAAAGTCTATCTCCAGCTTGCTGTGTGAACGTGTTTGCAAACTCTTGAGGAGGAGTTTGCTGGTGCCGGAAAAAGGTGAATTAGAACAGTTTATAACAGAGGCCAGGGAGAGTGCAGGGCTTTTCGACTTCACTCTCCAATGCATAATTGGAGTATTTATCCATATTTTTCAGCCAGTCATGAACATGCCTCGCTAGGGAGGCTAGATTGTATGTGCGTATGTTTGGTAGATTGAGACCTCCCAAATCCTTAGGGGATTGTAACTTTCTTAGGGAGACTCTAGGCTTTCTCCTTTTCCATATAAATCTGGAGAAAGCTGCTTCTAGTTGTTTTTTGTCTTTATGCCTAATGAGGAGTGGGAGTGTCTGCATTGGATACAACAGTCGTCCCATTGTAGTCATCTTGATTAGGGCCCCTCGACCCGCAATGCCAATAGGAAGCTCATGCCACTTTATTGGTTGTTCTTTTATTTTAGAAAAAAGCGGGGTATAATTCAGTGCGTATAGCTGGGTGGGATCTCTAGGAACATGAATTCCTAGGTATTTTGTTTGCGATGTTACTATTTTTATTCCTAAGTTTAAGTATTCTGATTTATTTGCTTGTTTTGATAAGAGCATCAGTTCGCTCTTTTCTTTATTTATTTTAAGTCCTGACAAATGGGAGAATTCATTAAGAATTTCGAATACCTTGGGCATCTGGCTTATGGGGTTCTGGAGGAAAACAAGGATATCGTCTGCAAATAGGGCCTGTTGCGTTTCGACTTCTCCAATCTTGATTCCCTGAACGTGCTGGTCTAAGTGTTGCTGCTAGCGGCTCTAAAGCTAGGTTAAATAATAGAGGCGAGAGGGGGCATCCCTGGCGCACTCCTTTTGTTATGGGAAAGGATTCAGAAATAAATCCAGGAGTTGAGATTTTGGCTTGCGGCTCTGAGTACATAGTACGAATGGCATTAAGAAAAGAGCCCTGAAACCCCATTTTTCCCATGACCCCCAGCATCCAGTCCCACTCCACATTATCAAATGCTTTTTCCGCATCCAGTAAAAGCACTGCAGCGGATTTGTATGATGTTGGATATGCTCTGATAGCCTCTAAGATTGTTAATACCTTCCGTATATTAGTCACTCCCATTCTCCCTCTAATGAACCCTACTTGGTTGCTATGGATAACAGACGGCATAATCGTAGATAACCTATTGGGCAGTATTTTGGAAAGGATCTTTACATCCTGATCTATGAGGGATATAGGGCGGTATGCACCTGGGTCCTGTAAATCTTTACCCGTTTTGGGTAGGAGTCTAATGTATGAAAGCTTACCTGTGTTAAGATATGTCTGGTCTATTATTATTTTATTGAAGAGCTTTGTTAATGGTTCTGCTATTTCTACTTGCAATATTTTATAGAATTCGCTCGTTAACCCGTCTGGGCCCGGGGCTTTTTGGTTTGCTAATCCTTTACTAGTCTCTCTGACCTCCTGCACCTCCACCTCTTTGTTTAGAAAATGTATTTGATCCTCTGTTAGTTTACTTATTGGGAGAGTTGGCAGAATCTCCTTCAAATTTGAAGGGCTTTTCCTTGCTGAGGAGTATAAATTGGCAAAATAATTTTTAAAAAGGTTGTTGACTGTTTTAGGATGTGAGTGTACTGTCCCTGCCCTATCTTTCAATTGAGAGGGTATCTGTTGTGAGCGTTTGTGTCGTGCAATATTTGCAAGTAGTTTGCCTACTTTTTCCCCGTATTTGTGGAACATTAAGTTTGTATATGATTTTTGGGCTTCTGTAGTGTAAACCAAAGGTCTCCTTTATGTTTTGCTTGCTGCCATATATCTCTATTTTCAGAGGTTGGGGTTTGTTTGAATGCTTTGTAGGCTTCTCTTATTTTATGTACTTCTGCTGTGTATTGTTCGTGTGCTCTCCTTTTTTGGGCCGCTACATATGAAATAATTTTTCCTCTCAGAACCGCTTTTGCTGTTTCCCAATGTAAGATTGGGGGGGTTTTCATGCTCTTTGTTGTCTATCGTGTAATCTGCCCACCACATTTTAAGCTTATTCTCGAAATCTTCATTCTGATAATATTTACTTAGAAAGCGCCATAGAATATCAGTGCCCCTTGGGTGTGTTTCTTAAATTTCTAGAAGAACTGGTGACGAGTGATCAGAAATAAGCATGTCTTCGATGCTTGCTCTATTTAATCGCATTAATAGGGAGCTATTAATCAATATCATATCTATTCTAGAAAAACGTATGTTTTGGCGAGTAGTATGAGTATTCATGCTAATAGGGATATCTATATCTCCACGAATCGATCAAATTGCATGCTTCCATAAAAGGTTATAGATATTTATCTCTATATTGAAGGTTAATTTTTGGATGACTCCTGTCTTCCCACATATTGGGCACTGTATTCATGTTGCCTCCCACTATTAGGTTAGGACATTTTTCTGTTAATATCTTATTTTGCAAATTGACCATGAAATCCTCATGCTTATCATTTGGCCCATATACATTATATATCACCATAATTTCTCCAGATAATTGAAGCCGTACCACCGCCCATCTACCCTCTGAGTCGTGGCTCTCAGATAGCAGCTTGCAGGTTAGTCTGTTACTAATTAAGATTAATACTCCCGCTTTCCTACCAGCCGCCGGTGACCCGTGTATGGCCCCCACCCAGTATTTCTTCATATACTTAAATTGATCTGCTCACAGATGGGTCTCCTGCAAGAGGCATACATCTGGTTTAAATTTTCCTAGATGCCGAAAAATTCTAGATCTTTTCTCAGGGGTCTGTAGACCTTTGATGTTCCACGAGATTATTTTCATTTTATGTTATTCAGGTGTTTATTTGGGTATTGTTAGTACGGCTTCTCTCATCTGGACTGATATCATTATACCTTTGGCATTGAGCACTGCAACCCTTTTGTCCCCGCCTCCCCTTCCCCTCCCCCCTTTGCTGGATCCTCTTCTGTCTATCCCCCTTAACTAGTAACTTCATTGACTTCACTTTTTTACCGCACGCTTCAAACTCCTGCACTTCTCCATAGATCATTTTAACACCCATGATCCCCTTTCTTATGATAAACATTTATCAAACCCCTTCAAAACTACTTGTGACTTAATTGCCATGAGAGGGTGCATAATAATCAGTAAAACGAGGCGTCCGCATATAATAATAAAGGCTTTAAGTTCAGCTTACTATCTGTTACAACTAACAGGCCTTGACTATTCCAGTCTGCCTTAAATGCAAAACAACAGTTTGTCCCGAAGTGGGTACCTCTTGCAGATCAGGTACCAGAGGCTGACCGTGTTGGGCTTGTCGGCGCCTCTTGTTGCCTGCGGTCGTAACGCTGTAAAAAAGCGCGTGCTGCTTCTGGCATCTCGAAAGTATGCTGTTTATCCTCATTATCTGTTATCTTCAAGATGGCTGGGTAAACTAAGGCAAATTTCAGACTTTTGGCCAGTAACGAGGTGCAAATGGGTACAAATGCCTTCCGTTTTTGTGACACTTCTGCCAAGAAATCATTGAAAAGTCTCACCGTGTTACCCTGTATGACAAGGTCGTTGTCTTTGGCTCTGTATGCTGTCATCAATGAGACTTTGTCCGAGTAGTCTAGGTAACGCGCCATTATCATGCGGGGGAAGGCCTTTTGCCCTTAGGTTTAAATGGGCCTACTCTATGCGCTCTTTCTACTTTTAGGGGTGTCTGCAAACCCAGTAAGGCTGGTATCTCTTCTGCGCATAATTTCTGAAGTTTGTCCGGAGGAATCTCTTCAGGTATTCCTACCAGTCTCAGATTATTTCTGCGTGACCTGTTTTCCAGGTCTTCAATGCGTGCATACGCAGTAGAATTGTCATGTTGCAGTTGCTCAATGACCACGTTTGCTTTATTTAGGTCATCTTCGCATGTCCCCAGCCTCTGCTCTGCTTCTGTGATTCTTTTGGATTGTATAGTGAGCTCTCGTTTAAGGGACTTGAGTGAGTTAGCAATAGTCTTCTCTATTGTTGCCTGTATATCTGGCGCCAGGGCCTTCCCAACCTCCGCAGCTAGTTCTTTATAGTTTATGCGCATGGCGTACCTTTTATGCGAGCGATCACTTCGTTCTGTGTCTCCGGAATCGGTGTCCGTTATATCTCTCTGTTCCTCTTCTGTGTCTTTTCTGCTCTGCAAGCGCTTGGCCATTTGCGTGGACTTTGCCCCCGCCATCTTGGGTGTTTCCGTGTCTGCCTCACGCTGGTCCGACAGTTGCACTGTGTTGGAGCGTGTGAGATACTTCTCCATGCGGCGTGTGCCTTCTCCCCTCTCTGCTCTGCTGCGTTTGAGGGGTTTGCGGGTAAGTTGTTGGCTGGTTAGGGGACCCTGCGGTGTCAGATCAGCCGGAGATCTTCTCCCCTTCTGCTTCCATGCGGGCGCCGGAACCGGAAGTCACCACACAACCTCCAAGCACTGTCTTCTACCCTCTCCCTTTTGTTGTTGAGGTGGTTGTTTCAGAGATCGGGGTGGGGGCTGTACTGTCTCAGAACTCCGGTCTGCGGGGTAGATTGCATCCCTGTGCATATTTCTCTCGGAAGTTTTCCTCCACTGAGAGAAGTTATGATAGCAGGAATCGAGAACTGTTGGCTATCAGACTTGCATTTGAGGAATGGCGACAATGGCTTGAGGGGGCTGAACATACTATTACCTCCACATCAGGTAGTAAAAACACTAAGGCAGATGCTTTAGCTAGATGTTTTGAGTCCGAGACAGTGCAAACCTCAACCCCTATGGACACCTTCCCCGAGAAAGTGGTCCTTGCTGCTACTGAGACTTGGGAGGACTGGGCATCTATCTTGGGCCTGTATCAGCAGGAGGTTCCAGAGGGGAAACCAGATGGGGTTCTGTTTGTGCCAATTCAGTTTCGATTAAAGGTTCTTCATATATTCCATTCTCATAAGAATGCAGGTCACCCAGGGGTTGCCAGAACACAGGAGTTACTGGACAGATGTGTTTGGTGGCCATCTATCATATCTGACTGTAAGGACTTTGTCGGAAATTGTTCTGTCTGTGTCAGGAGCACCCCATCCAGACGAGCTCCTGTGGGTACTCTACAGTCCCTACCGGTGCCTGATCAGCCATGGACTCACCTGTCTATGGACTTTGTGGGTGAGCTGCCCAGGTCTGATGGGAAGATGATCGTATGGGTGGTAGTCGATAGGTTCAGTAAGATGGCCCATTTCATTCCCTTGGACGGACTCCCCTCTGCACAAGAACTGGCAGAACTCTTCATTCACCACATTTTCCGGCTGCATGGTATCCCGGAGAATGTGGTGTCAGACAGGGGAGTCCAGTTTGTATCCAAGTTTTGGAGGGCCTTCTGTCATCATCTGGGCATGAACCTGTTATTTTCCTCCGGCTACCACCCACAGACTAATGGGCAGACTGAAAGGGTTAGCCAGTCCCTTGAGAAGTTCTTAAGATGTTATGTGGCAGACGCTCAGATGAATTGGGTAAAATTTCTACCATTCGCAGAGTTTGCACATAATAATTTGAAGTGTACCTCCTTGGGTTTCTCCCCATTTCAGGTGCTAACGGGGAGATCACCCAAATTCTCTCCACTGTCCGTGGTGTCGTCCCCTTTCCCTGCTCTGGAAGAATGACAGGGAATATTGAAGGAAATCTGGATTATGGTCAAAAGGAACCTGGAAAGGGCCTTTCAGACCCAGAAAAAGCAGGCAGATAAAAGACGGTCTGTGGAGTGGGAATTTGCACCAGGTGACATGGTGTGGGTGTCTACTCGGCATTTGGCATTGAAACAGCCTTCTGCAAAATTGGGCCCCAGGTTTATAGGTCCGTACCCCATGTCCAAGAAGATTAACAACGTCACTTATCTCATTTCACTTCCGTCCAGCATGAGAGGTGTTAGGTCTTTCCATGTGTCTCTGCTGAAGCCTGCTGTACATGTGGATTCCTCCCCCCCCAGAGGCACCTCTAGAGACCAGCTGATAAGCTAATTGCCTAGAGAGACAGATTTATGGCAGATTTATAGAGGTGGCTTTGAGGGGAAAAAAGTTTATTTTTCCTGTCCTTAGAGACTGAAAATTAAGGGAACAGAGCGAAAAAGTTCTAATGAAAGCCTCTACTGCTCAGCCTCAAATAAGGAATCTACAAACCTTTTGTCTACAACACTTTGTATGACATTCCATAATATAAGTGTTATCTAGGGATCTGGAGTGTGTCTGTGTGACCCCTGTCCCTTAAGGATGGTGTCTTTGTGTGCATTCCAGAACGGACTGGCCAGGGGAGGAAGGGGGGAGATTTTCCCCCAGGCTGCTGGTAGTAGTGTATAAGGCAATGTGAAGCACTAGGCTGGTTGAGGGAAATAAAAGTACAATTTGATGGCAAGCTGGTAAATGTACACAGCATGATGCAGAAGAGAGGCTTGCCTCCTACAGTGTCCTTAGAAAAAAAACTCTGTCTGCTCTCACCATTATAAAGACTGCATGTGGTCAGCTAGATAAGGTATTTCACAGGTTGAAAAGATTTAGACAGTCCCTAGACTCCAGGAGGGCTGCTTTTTGACTTGTGTGAGAGACTGGCAAGGCAGGAGTCACATTTACAGGCAAGTAGCCTCTGTGTGATATGGGACTGCAATACAAATAAGCTCTATGCTCCATCTCAGGTTATTCTCAGTATCTCTCCACTCCTCCTCTCTCCCTCATTCACCTTTGTTTCCCCCTTCCCCTAGTGCTGGCTGTCTTCTTGTCTTAAAGGAAAGCTAAATAAAAGTGCTTTTCTTCCTCTCTGTATAGTATAATGGTTAAGGGCTCTGCCTCTGGCACAGGCAACCTGGGTTCAAATCTGCGCTTCTTCCTCCTCAGTAAGCCAGCACCTACTCAGTAGGAGACCTTGGGCAAGACTCCCTAACACTGCTACTGCATACTGAACAAGTCAGCACTGAGTCCGCCAGGAGAAAAGTAATTATAAATGTTCCTTGTTACTCTCTACTTTGCCCCCCCCCCCCCCCCCCAATCTTACCCTTACAATTGGATCACCCAATCTTGTTATTAGTAACCTAGCCTATAGTTGTCAATCCATACATTCATTTTTACAGACAGATTCTTTCAAAATGATCGAATCTGGCGATTATCAATCACCCACATTGATCAGAATTTCAATCCATGACAAAAATGTAAGTACAATCAAACAGTACATTTTTACAGTTGGTAAAAACATGCAAAAGAGAGAGCGCTCTAAATGACAAATAATTAAGAGCATCCACCCTGCCAAGGACAGGTCTCACCTGTTCAGAAATGGCTGCTCGTAGGACACAGCCTCTGATAGCGTTTGTCCTTTTAGGGGCCAGGGACCAGGCTCACGATCCAGCTCCAGGCGGGGAATCCGGAGGGCCACCAGGGAGTCACGGTCTCAGTTTGGACGCTTCCAGGGAGGCTGTAGGCAGGCCAAACGTTAGATCCTGGTGCACGCTCACCTTGCGAGACCAAACGGGAGTGAGCGGCGTCTATGCGATGTCAGTAGCGTACTGAGTAGTATTGTGCGGCTAGCAGATATAACCGCTGACTTGCCGCAAATAAAATAGAGAGTGGTGAGGTAGTAAGGTATAAAAGGGGGGCTTACTTATTAGTAAAAACAACGCGTTTCTCAGAGAAAATGTTCTCTGTTTCATCAGGCTAATATAAAACAAGATGGCGGCATCTCTTTTCATAGGAAATGCTAAACATTGGTTCTTTGGGATTGGCCAATCCACATTACATGGGCACTACTATGCAAAATAGTGTGAGGTCATAAAGGTGGTGCTAATGATGTAACTTCCACTAGGTGGAGTATGTAAATGAGAAGGAGGAGTTAGAAAACTGCTCCTTTATCACAATACTATAAAGATCACTGAATAAAACAATTGAAAGTTGTATATATAGCAGTAAGGTTTTTTAGAAAGGATCTTCTTAATTTAAATTACTCGATCTTAAGAGGAAAGTAATAATGAAATTTCCCAATAATCAGTCACCATAATGGGGTACCATTAATGGTTCCCTAGGGTATATATAGATAAAGAAAGGGAAGTGGTATAATGTGAATTCGCTCACAATTTCACATGGTTACAAACAAAACATGCATCATGCACACAGATCCACATATATATGTATATGTAGCATGTGGGTTTGCCTACCAATGGCTGCTCTTAAACAACAGAAAAATTCAAATAATCCTGTAGATATTAATATCGTGGGCTGTATCGATAATCCATCCAATACACAGAGCAATGTTGATAGCCTTGTAGACACTCTGCTAGAAAAACCTATATCCACTTCTCTTAAAAATAAGTCTAAATTTTATCCAACCCAATACAAGGGTGCACAAGTGGAAACCTTTTGCAATATGGTTACCTCAGAAATTCTGAAATTATCAAATAAACCTGTCAAAAAAAACCAATCTGACTAGAATGGAGAAGAGGGCCATTAAATTATTAGGCAATAATGATACTATTGTAATAAGAGAGGCCGACAAGGGGGGGATTATCATACAAGATAGACAGGATTATGTGGGTGAAGCAACACGCCTCCTTAGCGATCCCACATACTATAAACAACTTACTTTTGACCCTACAGATCTTTTCCTCAACAACTACAGGGATCATATAAAACGAGGTTTTGATGACGGAATTTTGAATAATGATGAATACCGGTATCTTAATATACAAACTCCAAAAATTCCGTTTTTTACCACCTGCCAAAAGTGCACAAATGTAGCACTAACCCACCGGGCAGACCTATCATTGCTGGTATGGAATCAATTACCAGTGGTCTGTCACATTATGTTGATGTACATCTCCAGAAATATGTGACCCAACTCCCCTCGTATCTTAAAGATACTACTCATACCCTTAACACTCTTCCTCAGTTAGAGTGGAAACCGGATTCGTATAGATGGGCCACACTAGACGTGTGTGCCCTCTATACGAATATTCCACATGACTTGGGCCTTAGGGCTGTCGAGTACTATTTGGCAGGCGATCCACTAATGCCACCCAGTCAGAAACAATTTATTTTGGATTCCATCGAGATAATCCTTACAACTAACTATTTTACTTTCTTGGATGCCTTCTACTTGCAGCTACGAGGAACGGCGATGGGGACGCGGTTCGCACCGGCGTTCACCAATTTGTATATGGGTTGGCTCGAAGACCAACTGGTGTGGTCTGAGGGCAACCCGTATGGTGCGGACCTCGTCCTACATCGCCGTTTCATCGACGATATAATCTGTGTCTGGGAGGGTTCAGGAGATAGACTTCAGCAATATGTCGATTACCTGAACGCTAATACGTTCGGATTAACTTTCACCATGGATACTCATCCTACTGAGATCCATTTTTTAGATCTAGAAATTAAAATCGATCCAGTTTCTGCTGCAATTGTCACCACTAATTACTTCAAACCCACTGATCGAAACGGGTACCTAGACTTCAATAGTGCTCACTATAAACCGTGGTTAAAAAATGTCCCCTTTGGACAATTCAAACGTATTCGACGTAACTGTACACGTAATGAGGACTATGTTTTACAGTCGGAGATCCTTAAAACTCGATTTACCGAGAAACACTATCCACCAAAATTAATCGAAGCAGCATATAAAAAAGCGGCTACATTTTCCCAACGTGATTGTATTAAGGGTGATGATTGCAGCAGCGACCCTAGACAGACTGATACAAATCATAAGAAATTACCTATTATTATTAACTATTCTGGCCAGTCAATGGAATGTCGGGATATATTTAACCGTTTCTGGCCAATTTTGCTCAGTGACCCCATCCTTAAAACTACCCTGCCCGAGAAACCAAATGTGGTCTTTAGACGTGGTAAAAATATCAGAGGATATATTGCACCTAGCAAATTGAAATCTCAACTACCCACCAATAAATGCTTTAAAACAGTTCCGAATAAAGTGGGATGCTACGCATGCCGGTCCCGACGATGCCTATGTTGTAAGACAATAGTAGATGGAGCTAAGACCTTTGCTACCTCAGGATCTACACACTATACAATCAAATCTTATGTAACGTGCCAGAGCACCTACGTCATCTATCTACTAACCTATCCTTGCAATTTGTTCTACATAGGAAAGACTTCCCAAAAATTTCAAACTCGGCTGAATAAACATAGATCTAATATAAAAAAGGGGGAGAGCAAGCATAGTGTTTCAAATCACTTTTTATTGGTTCATGGAAAAAATTATAACCTTCTAAAAGCTACAATTATAGAACAAATTCCTATGGCCAATAAACATGAAAGATTTCGCACCTTATGTAGGAGGGAATCATATTGGATACTCAAATTGGGGAAATTTGTATTAGAGGAAATACATTAGGAGGTATAGACTAGCTGGGACATTGTGGGCTTGGTTCGCGGGGGGGTGCTGGCTCTTGGCGCGGCCGTTTTCGCACGGGTTTTCGCGTTGCGCGCGGTTGCGGATTCTCGTGCGGGGCGGTGTCGTTTTTGCGCGAATTTTTGCGCGGGAGCGATGACGATTTCGCGCGGGGATTCGCGTTTGTGCGCGGGGCCGTTGTTGTTTTGCGTGGGGGTTCGCGGTTGCGCGGTGCGGGGGTTCGTGTGGGGGGTGGCCGTGCTGGGAGTTGGCGCTCTTTTGTGGGTCAGGCCCCATATATTCCTTAATAGGGATATAGGATATTAATGCATACACTTTATATTTGATGACAATCGATCTCTCTGTTCTGGTTCCTATTTTATTCCCCTCCCCTTTTTATTTACAAAGTATATAATGGAAGATTTGATTGTGAACAACAGGTATGTGTGGCTGTGGGAACAGCCATTGGTAGGCAAACCCACATGCTACATATACATATATATGTGGATCTGTGTGCATGATGCATGTTTTGTTTGTAACCATGTGAAATTGTGAGCAAATTCACATTATACCACTTCCCTTTCTTTATCTATATATACCCTAGGGAACCATTAATGGTACCCCATTATGGTGACTGATTATTGGGAAATTTCAATATTACTTTCCTCTTAAGATCGAGTAATTTAAATTAAGAAGATCCTTTCTAAAAAACCTTACTGCTATATATACAACTTTCAATTGTTTTATTCAGTGATCTTTATAGTATTGTGATAAAGGAGCAGTTTTCTAACTCCTCCTTCTCATTTACATACTCCACCTAGTGGAAGTTACATCATTAGCACCACCTTTATGACCTCACACTATTTTGCATAGTAGTGCCCATGTAATGTGGATTGGCCAATCCCAAAGAACCAATGTTTAGCATTTCCTATAATAAGAGATGCTGCCATCTTGTTTTATATTAGCCTGATGAAACAGAGAACATTTTCTCTGAGAAACGCGTTGTTTTTACTAATAAATAAGCCCCTCTTTTATACCTTACTACCTCACCACTCTCTATTTTATTTGCGGCAAGTCAGCGGTTATATCTGCTAGCCGCACAATACTACTCAGTACGCTACTGACATCGCATAGACGCCGCTCACTCCCGTTTGGTCTCGCGAGGTGAGCGTGCGCCAGGATCTAACGTTTGGCCTGCCTACAGCCTCCCTGGAAGTGTCCAAACTGAGACCGTGACTCCCTGGTGGCCCTCCGGATTCCCCGCCTGGAGCTGGATCGTGAGCCTGGTCCCTGGCCCCTAAAGGGACAAATGCTATCAGAGGCTGTGTCCTACGAGCAGCCATTTCTGAACAGGTGAGACCTGTCCTTGGCAGGGTGGATGCTCTTAATTATTTGTCACTCAGAGCGCTCTCTCTTTTGCATGTTTTTACTTTCTCTAGTGGATACTGAGAGCTGCCTAAGGAGGATTGCCAGATCGCACCAACAGGGAACTGTCTACATTCCCGATTTGCATTGCTCATTTTTACAGTTGGACACAGTAGTATAGTGGCGGTAGATAGGCGGATCATAGTATTGCACTGAACCACTACTGTACTACGATTATTTTCTGGAGAAATGCTGCCGCATTCCGAGTATTTTCATGGAGAGGGCGGGGGGGGGGGGGGGCACAGGTTTCCTTGCCTGGAGTGACAAAATGGCCAGAGGTGCCCCTGCTCCCCCCCCCCCCCCCTGTGGTGATTGATGGGGAATCTGAGTGTGAGATTGAACAAATTTTGGACTCTTGGGTAGTGCGGAATTCCATACAATACCTTGTTCACTGGAAGGGGTATGGGCCTGAAGAGAGATCTTGGGTGCCAGGCCACCGCATGCATGCAGAGGAACTTAAGGAAAAGTTTCATTAATTGCACCCTGAGAGACCAGGTAGACCGTGTCTAGAGTCCACGCCTCAAGGGGATGGGTACTGTAATGCTCTCTGGAGATGCAGCTGCGGGCAGTCAGAGTGCCCCCGCAGCTGCTTCGATTTCCTTGTCGGGCAGTTAACCAGTTCCTCCGGCGTCTAACACGCCAAGGACGGGGTTGTCGGTGGCTCATAGGGTTGCTGTATCACGTGCGCGTGCATAGGGTCCTGTCTATGCCGGTCGGCTGACCTCAGGGGAGACTCGCGGCGCCTGTGATTGATTGATGGGAGTGGGCACGGCCGAGGGGTCTCCGCTGCTTCTTAAGCCCTCGGTAGTCATTTGCAAACTGTCTGCTGTTCCGAATACTTTGTGTTAGCGCTCAGACCTTAGACAGTATCCGGTGTGCTTTGATCCGGGAGGAAACCGGGGATTTCACACAAGACTAGGAATTGTTATATTGTTATATTGCTTGATACTCTGTGTATGACTCTGGCTCTCTTCTGACAGCGCTTTAGCTTCTCAATTCTGTACTTTAGCCCATCTGATTCTGTTGCTGACTCTGCCTGATTAACCTCTATCCTCTTGCCTGCCGATTTTGTACTGTATCTGCCAGTCTGAACCTATTCTGTCTGGCCACTCCACTCACGAGTGAGCCCTTGTCACTGGTGAGGTGCTTACTGATCATGGGCGTCCGCACATATGGCAAAACCGGGCATCTCGTTACAGATAAAACTCCACAGTAAAGTTCCACCCCCAATAAGATATCAGATTTAACAAACACAGTATAAATGGGGCTTTAAATGAACAAATATTTGTCTTTTATTTCTTCATATCAAAAACGTCTTCACAGTTGCGGACACACAGGTAGACAAAATTTCCAGAATTCCAAACAACAACCAAACCGGTTGTTGTTTGGAATTCTGGAAATTTTGTCTACCTGTGTGTCAGCAACTGTGAAGACGTTTTTGATATGAAGAAATAAAAGACGAATATTTGTTCATTTAAAGCCCCATTTATACTGTGTTTGTTAAATCTAAAACCGGGCATCTGCCCGAGCCTGGCCGCCCGCTGCCCCCCCCTGGCCGCATGCCCGTGCAGCCAGCAGGAGGAAACAGCGCAGAGAAGAGAGAGAGCTATGGGCACAGTGGGGAAGGGCGGACGTCTCCCCCCCCCCTTTCCTCACCTTAGGGGGCTCTCTTTCCCTCGCTGTCCCCTCCGGAATGAAGTGTGCACTGTGCAGCGGCTGGCAGCGGGCGGAACTTACCTCCTCTCGCTCCTGCGCCGGAAGTTCTGGTGCCGCACTCTGGTCTGGATCAGGCCAGCGTAGCGGCTAATCCATCCGGCGCGTGCGACGAGAGGAGGTAAGTTCCGCCCGCTGCCAGCCGCTGCGGCTGCACACTTCATTCCGGACTCCGGAGGGGACAGCGAGAGAGGGAGGGAAAGCCCCCTAAGGTGAGTGCCCATAGCTCTCCCTCTTCTCTCCGCTGCTCCCCTCCTCCTGCACGCAGACATGGCCACTTTTTCTGGGGACATATCCCCCTGGCTACATATACTGGGACATATACCCCTGCCTACATATACTGGGACATATACCCCTGCCTACATATACTGGGACATATACCCCTGCCTACATATACTGGGACATATACACCTGCCTACATGTACTGGGACATATACACCTGCCTACATATACTGGGACATATACCCCTGCCTACATATACTGGGACATATACACCTGCCTACATATACTGGGACATATACACCTGCCTACATATACTGGGACATATACACCTGCCTACATATACTGGGACATATACCCCTGCCTACATATACTGGGACATATCCCCCTGGCTACATATACTGGGACATATACCCCTGCCTAATTATACTGGGACATATACCCCTGCCTACATATACTGGGACATATACCCCTGCCTACATATACTGGGACATATACACCTGCCTACATATACTGGGACATATACACCTGCCTACATATACTGGGACATATACCCCTGCCTACATATACTGGGACATATACCCCTGGCTACATATACTGGGACATATACCCCTGGCTACATATACTGGGACATATCCCCCTGGCTACATATACTGGGACATATACGCCTGCCTACATATACTGGGACATATACACCTGCCTACATATACTGGGACATATACCCCTGCCTACATATACTGGGACATATACCCCTGGCTACATATACTGGGACATATACCCCTGCCTACATATACTGGGACATATACCCCTGCCTACATATACTGGGACATATACCCCTGGCTACATATACTGGGACATATACCCCTGCCTACATATACTGGGACATATACCCCTGCCTACATATACTGGGACATATACCCCTGCCTACATATACTGGGACATATACCCCTGCCTACATATACTGGGACATATACCCCTGCCTACATATACTGGGACATATACCCCTGGCTACATATACTGGGACATATACACCCTGCCTACATATACTGGGACATATACCCCTGGCTACTTTTTCTGGGGACATATACCCCTGCCTACATATACTGGGACATATACCCCCTGCCTACATATACTGGGACATATACCCCCTGCCTACATATACTGGGACATATACCCCTGCCTACATATACTGGGACATATACCCCTGGCTACATATACTGGGAAATATACCCCTGCCTACATATACTGGGACATATACCCCTGCCTACATATACTGGGACATATACCCCTGCCTACATATACTGGGACATATACCCCTGCCTACATATACTGGGACATATACCCCTGCCTACATATACTGGGACATATACCCCTGGCTACATATACTGGGACATATACACCCTGCCTACATATACTGGGACATATACCCCTGCCTACATATACTGGGACATATACTCCTGATAACATATACTGGGGACATATACCCCTGCCTACATATACTGGGGACATATATACCCCTGCCTACATATACTGGGCACATATACCCCTGCCTACATATACTGGGCACATATACCCCTGGCTACCTGTTCTGGGGACATCTCTACCCCTGGCTACCAGTTCTGGGGACATCTATACCGCTGGCCACCTATTCTGGGGACACCTATAGACCTGGGGCTACCTATTTTTGGGGAACCACTGCTGTCAGATTGAGTGTATTTTGGGGAACTGCTGCCAGGTGAGAGGTGTCTACATATTAAGGGGGCATTCTGCCTATTTATGTGAAAAGCTGTCTATTTATTTGCCTCATGACTGCTGAATTTGTCTTGTTGCGGGCCTCATGGTTACTGACTTTGTCTTGTTGGGGGCCTCATGATTTGTTGGGGGCCTCAAGATTGCTGAATTCGTCTTGTTGGGGGCCTCATGATTGCTGAATTTGTCTTGTTGGGGGCCTCATGATTGCTGAATTTGTCTTGTTGGGGGCCTCATGATTGCTGAGTTGGTCATGTTGGGGGCCTCATGATTGCTGAATTTGTCTTGATGGGGGGGGGGGGGGGGGCCTCATGATTGCTGAATTTGTCTTGTTGGGGGTCACATGATTGCTAACTGCGAGACTATGGAAAAAGCTGAATCATCATCATATGAGACAATAGCATTAAACCCACTTTTTCCGCTTTTTAAAACAGAAAATGAAACTGGGAGGTTCTAAAAAAATGAATAATTTTTTTCAGGAGTACGATGGATAAAATTGTTTATCTTCACAGTTTATTTTCAACTTAATTTTCCATAATGTTCATGTATGAGTTAAAACGTTTGTATTTAGTTTAAATTGCTGTTGGCACTTTGTGATAGTAAAGTGACTTTGCAGTTTGGACACTTGACCTCCAAAAGGTTCGCCACCACTGTCCTAATCTAATGTCCCACCATTGCTTAGTTCATGTAAACTTGTCTCCACCCACGACCACACCCACATTCTGGTTCATGACCACACCCATTTTTCAGCGCGGTGCGCTACGCGCGCCGCATGACGTAGCTACAATTTTTGGCACGCTACGCGCGACACACAGCGCCAGCCCGGATTTGCACGCGCGCCGCCCCGCTTTTTGCTCCCCACTTTTTGCCCCCCCCCCTGGAAAATTTTCTGCGGACGCCCATGTTACTGATAGTACCCACCAGCTCCTCTGGTGAGGTCTTGTCAAACTGATCAGTTATCTAGTTGCACCAAGCACTATACACTTCTGTATCCCCTTAGCTATACTTGCATTATTGGTGATTCTGCAGATCACCACATAATCAGGTATAGTGTCTGGATTATTGGTGATACTGCAGATCACGCAATAATCAGACATCTGTGTTGCTACACCAATCGTTACACCTGCCAGTTCCTGAGCAGAGGAGAGTCCGTCTAGGGGAATAAAATGAGCCATTTTGCTGAATCTGTCAACTACCACCCAGATAACAGTCTTTCCTTCTGACCTAGGGAGTTCGCCCACAAAGTCCATCGAGATGTTGGTCCATGGTTCCTCAGGCACTGGCAAAGACTGAAGGGTGCCTGCTGGAGCCTGTCTAGACGGTTTACAGTATTTCTAGCACAGACTGAGCAATATTTGACAAACTCCCTACAGTCCAGGGCCAGGGACGGCCACCAAACACACCTAGACAGCAGATCCTGCGTCCTTGCAACCCCGGGATGCCCTGCATTTTTATGGGCGTGAAATAACTGCAGAATCTGCAAACGTAAGGGCAATGGTACAAACAAAACCCCATCGGGTTTCCCCTCGGGGACGTCCTGTTAAGGCCTTAATGCAAGTGACCAGCCTTCCCATGTCTCAGTGGCTGATATAACCACCCTCTCAGAGCATCAGCCTTGATGTTTTTACTTCCAGGCTTATAGGTAATTATGAATCTGAATCTTGAAAAGAATAATGACCAACGAGCCTGTCGGGGGCTTAGCCTCTTGGCCCCCTCAATGTATTCTAAATTTTTATGGTCGGTGTAGACCGTGATCACATGCTCTGCTCCCTCGAGCCAATGTCGCCACTCCTCAAACGCAAGTTTGATAGCTAGTAATTCTCGATTTCCAATATCGTAATTTCTCTCGGCTGGAGAGAATTTACGCGAAAAGAAAGCACAGGGATGCAATCTGCCTTGGAGACCCGAGTGCTGCGACAGCACAGCTTCAACCCCTATCTCTGATGCATCCACTTCCACAATAAAAGGGTAAGTGACATCCACATGTCGCAAAATAGGGGCGGAGCAAAACATATTTTTCAAAGATGAGAAGGCAGAATGCGCATCTTCAGACCAGTTGTAAGTGTCCGCCCCTTTTTTGGTGAGGTCAGTGAGGGGTGACACCACAGATGAGAATCCTTTAATACATTTTCTATAGTAGTTGGCGAAACCTAGAAACCTTTGGAGTGCCTTCAGCCCTGCGGGCTGTGGCCACTTCAAAATGGCAGACACCTTCTTGGAATCCATGAAGAGCCCAGAAGTAGAGATAACATATCCCTGCAACAATCGGTGTCAGCCAGAACAGATTTTCTGATTATTGGTGATCTGCAGTATCACCAATAATACAGATGTTATACCTGATTATATGGTGATCTGCAGAATAACCAATAATACAAGTATAGCAAGACACACAGGATACAAAGATGTAAGATGGTGTTTGGTGCAACAGTAATATAGATGGAGATACCCACTGTCCAGAGGAGCTGGTGAAGGGGGTATCTCTAATCAACACAGTAATCAGTATTCCAGCAAGCTGGAGACTCAGAGGAGTAATGATAGGTTCACCCAAGGAGCTGGTGATGCACAGTAAGACAATGTAGCGAGATCACTCGAGGAGCGAGTGATTCAGACTGTAATGCAACAGGTGATCCCCTGAGGGGCAGGAGACGCAGACAGCATATAATGATAGCTAGTCACCTGAGGAGCAGATGATTAAGACTGTACTGCAGCTATCAACCTGAGGAGCAGGTGATTCAGACTATACTGCAGCTATCAACCTGAGGAGCAGGTGATTCAGACTATACTGCAGCTATCAACCTGAGGAGCAGGTGATTCAGACTATACTGAGGAGCAGGTGATTACTAAACTGAGAACCCCTCACCAGGACTAGCTCCCTGGTGAGGGCAGAAGAGTCAGACAAGCAGGTTTGGCAACACACGGACAGATACGGTACAAAGGCAGAAGACAGAATCAGAGTGAGGGATAGCCAAGTCGGCAACTGGATCAGATAGGCAAAGGCACAGAATCAGAAGACAGAAGAGTAATCAAGGCTAGCAGAGGGTCATAACAAATAATACAATTCAATTAGTACTTTAAGCTATCAACAGAATCTGTCTTAGTGTGAATCCCCAGCTCCTGCTGGTTCTAGGCACACTTTCGGATCTGACTATGGGTCTGAGTGCTAACACGTAGCATATGCAACAGCAGACGAGGAAAAACTGACAGGCCTGTTCTATATATACTGGGAGCGCTCCTAAGCACCGCCCCAGTCACTCAGCCAATCAGGATCAGTGCTGGAGTCAGCTGACCGGCTGATCAGCTGACTCCCCTTCTGTTTGCATAAAGATCCTGTCTGTGCGCGCGTGTAGACCTCAGTCTATGTGCGACTGAAGGAGCAGGCAAAGTGCGACCATGCGGCGAAAGCCACTTGCTGAGACATGGAGACAGACGCCATGCCACTCGGTGCTGCGGCGGCTTCCTCCTCATTCCCCACAATCCCAGGCATATTTCCATCATGTATCCGTGCGGCGGAAACCGCCGTCTAAGACGCGGAGATAGCCGCCATGCCACTCTCTGATGTGGCGGCATTTCCGCAATCCCTTACAATCCCAAAAAAGGAACTTCAGACACCTCGAAAAGGCATTTTTCGAGTTTAGCATACAGATAGTTCTGTCTGAGTTTCTCCAAAACAAACTTCACATGTTTCCTGTGTTCAGACAAATTTCGTGAGTAAATTAAAATGTCGTCGAGGTAGACTAGAACAAAACGCCCCAGAACCTCTCTGAATATCTCATTAACAAACTCCTGGAAGACAGCAGGCGCATTACACAGCCCGAAGGGCATGACCAGGTACTCGTAGTGCCCGTCGGGCGTGTTAAAGGCCGTCTTCCATTCGTCACCCTCCCTGATACGTACCAGGTTGTATGCCCCTCTCAGATCTAGCTTAGAGAAGATACCTGCATCAGTAATTTGGGAAAACAGATTGTCAATCAAAGGGAGTGGGTAACGTTTTTTTTATGGTAATTTTATTCATCTCCCTGTAATCGATACACGGGCGAAGCCCACCATCCTTTTTCTGAACAAAAAAGAATCCTGCTCCGGCCAGAGACATAGAAGGATGGATAAAACCCTTGGCCAAGTTTTCTTTAATATAATCCTGCATGGCGAGTTTTTCTGGACCAGAAAGGTTATACAAATGACCTCTAGGGGGCATACAACCTGGTCTTAATTCAATGGGGCAGTAAAAACTCCTGTGAGGAGGAAGTTTGTCTGCTGACTTGGGACAGAATACATCGGCAAAGTCAGCATACTGTGGGGGTACACCCTCGATCTGAACCTTGGTGGTGCATATAGCCATTTTTTCCATACAATGCTGATGACAGAAGGGAGACCAGCTTAACTATTGGCAGGAACTCCAATCTATCTGCGGAGAATATTTCTTTAACCACGGCATACCAAGGATCACGGTAGAAATGACCATCTTAAGTACAAAAAATTGTAATTTCTCCCCGTGTAACACCCCCACATGACATAAGAGAACTGGAGTCTGAGAGAGATCCTGCCTGCCCTGTAATGGAGAGTCATCCACTGCCGTCTAAATTTGCCTGTCTAAAGAAATCAGGGGTATTCCCCATTTCTTAACAAACTCTGCATCAATAAAATTGGCCTCAGAACCCGAGTCTATAAATGCCTGGGTAGACAAAACTTGGTTTTCCCAGGTAATAGAACAAGGGAGCAGTAAACGTTTATCAGGTAGAGGTAAAGCTGGCTCGTCTAGGGTAGTACCTCTAGCTACGCCTAGGCGGCAGAGTTTTCCAACCTCTTAGGACAGACTTGTATTATATGTCCCTTTTCGGCACAGTATAGGCAGAGGCCCTCCTTTTGTCTCCGGGTTTTCTCTACCTCAGATAATCTGGAGTGACCGATTTGCATCTGTTCATCCTGAGGAGGAGAAGGAGGGGACAAAGAGAGGGGAACAGTTTTTACAGATAGTTTACCCCGGGTTTGCTTTTGATACCGGATGCGGCGATCAATTTTAACTGCCAGTGCTATTGCCTCATCCACCATTTTAGGCTCCAGGTGGCTGAGCATTACGTCAGACACTGGGTCAGATAAGCCGGTTAAAAAACAATCCAGTAAAGCAAAATGTCCCCACCTAGCCGACACTGCCCACCTTCTGAATTCAGCGGCATAGGTCTCAACTGTATTATGCCCCTGCCGAAGGATCTTAAGTTTCCTCTCAGCAGTCACTGCGATATCCGGATCATCATAGATTATCGCCATCGTTTTAAAAAATTCTTGTACCGAGGTCAAAGCCTCATGACCATTAGGAAGACTGTAGGCCCATGTCTGAGAGTCCCCAGATAACAGAGTCTTGATAAAAGTTATCTTTTTGCTCTCAGAACCTGACGATGCAGGTCTCATCTCAAAATACGAAAGACATTGATTTCTGAAGTTCTGGAACTCAGACTTATGCCCTGAGAATTTTTTGGGCATGGGCATTCTAGGCTCTACGACTGGAGGGGACTGCACTGGCGCGGTTGCTGTCTGGAGAGTCTGGACAACCGCAGACAGCTGGGTGATTTGTGCCTGTTGGGAATTAACCGTTACGGTTAAATTGTTCACTGCTGTGGTCAAAGCCTCAACCTGGCTACGCAGTGTGTCCATAGGCATTGTGGTCTGTAACGATTGGTGACAGCGAAAAACAGATGTCTGGTTACTAGGTGATCTGCAGTATCACCAATAATCCAGACACTATACTTGATTATGTGATTATCTGCAGAATCACCAATAATGCAAGTATAGCAAGCAACAATGAGTAGCTAATTGCAAGGTATGTGCTTGGTGCAACAGTAAGTACTGATAGGTTTAGCAACACCTCACCAGAGGAGCTGGTGGGTACTAACAGTACGGAGCCCCTCACCAGAGACAAGGGCTCCCTGGTGAGTAGAGTGGTCAGACTAATCGAGTTGGCAACAGACAGGCAGATCAGGTACAAAATCAGAAGGCAGAGGCAGAAAGTTAAACAGGCAGAGTCGGCAACGAGATCAGATGGGCAAAAGTACAGAAGCGTAAAGCGGAAGAGTAGTCAGAAATGAGTCAGAGTCATACACAGGTAGTAATATAATAAATACAATCAAATACTAACTAGAGATCGATGTATATTGCAAACACTGCATATACATCTATCACAGCAGGAACCTGACTAGGTCTGAGTGCTAACACGAGGTATTCGCAACAGCAGACAAGGAGCAACTGACAGCCAGCTCCTTAAATGCTGAGGACCACTCAGCAGAGCCGCCCAGAAGCCCAGCGAATCAGGAGGCCTCATGGGGTCAGCTGACCGGAGAGTCAGCCGACCTTCCTCCTAGAGAGATAAAGATCCTGCCGCCGGATGTGCGCACGCAGCCCCGTCTCTATGCACGGCTGAAGGACCTAAAGACTGTGCGGCGGTATGGCTGGTATGCGGGAAGCGGTGGACATGCCGCTTTTCGCTGCGGCGGTATCCCCGCCGCATATTACACTTAGTCTTAGTAGCCCTCCGGGATCCATGCCTCATTCATTTTGCTAAAGGTGAGGTACTGAACACTGTTGTGACTTAAGTGACTTCTCTTCTCAGTGACAAAACCTCCAGCTGCACTGAAGGTCCTTTCTGACAGGACGCTTGCGGCAGGGCAAGAGAGAAGTTGGATGGCAAATTGGTACAGCTCTGGCCACAGGTCAAGCCTGCGCACCCAGTAGTTCAAGGGTTCATCGTCGCTGCTCGCAGTGTCTACATCCACAGTTAAGGCCAGGTAGTTGGCTACCTGCCGGTCCAGGCGTTGGTGGAGGGTGGATCCGGAAGCGCTACGGTGAGGCATTGGACTAAAGAATGTCCGCATGTCCGACATCACCCTGAGATCGCTGGAGCATCCTATCCTTGCCTGCGTGGACTTGGGAGGAGGAGGATTACTGCCAGTGGTACCTTTATTGCGTTGTGCTGTCACATCATTCTTAAACGCATTGTAAAGCATCGTTGCCAGCTTGTTCTGCAAGTGCTGCATCCTTTCCGCCTTCTGTTGAGTTGGTAACAGGTCCGCCACTTTGTGCCTGTACCGAGGGTCTAGTAGTGTGGCCACTCAGTACAGGTCATTCCCCTTGAGTTTTTTGATATGGGGGTCCCTCAACAGGCTGGACAACATAAAAGAGGCCACCTGCACAAAGTCGAATCCAGACATACTTTCCATCTCCTCTTGCTCTTCCTGAGTGACGTCACGCAAGTACTCTTCCTCCCTCCAGCCACGAACAATACCACGGGAATGTGGAGCAGCACAAACTAGTGTTGGGCGAACACCTAGATGTTCGGGTTCGCGAACGTTCGCCGAACATCGCCGCGATGTTCGGGTGTTCGCGCCGAACTCCGAACATAATGGAAGTCAATGGGGACCCGAACTTTCATGCTTTGTAAAGCTTCCTTACATGCTACATACCCCAAATTTGCAGGGTATGTGCACCTTGGGAGTGGGTACAAGAGGAAAAAAAATATTTGAAAAAGAGCTTATAGTTTTTGAGAAAATTGATTGTAAAGTTTCAAAGGAAAAACTGTCTTTTAAATGTGGAAAATGTCATGTTTCTTTGCACAGGTAACATGCTTTTTGTCGCCATGCAGTCATAAATGTAATACAGAGAAGAGGTTCCAGGAAAAGGGACCGGTAACGCTAACCCAGCACAAGCAGCAGAACACGTGATAGAACAGGAGGAGGCGCAGGAGGAGAAGGCCACGCTTTTTGAGACACAGCATCCCAGGCCTTGCATGAGGACAAATAGCGTGCGGATATAGCAATGCTTTTTGCCGCCATGCAGTCATAAATGTAATAAAGATGAGAGGTTCAATAAACAGGGACCGGAAACGCTAACCCAGCAGCAGCAGCAGCAGCAGCACACGTGATGGAACAGGAGGAGGCGCAGGAGGAGAAGGCCACGCTTTTTGAGACACAGCATCCCAGGCCTTGCATGAGGACAAATAGCGTGCGGATTGAGCAATGCTTTTTGCTGCCATGCAGTCATAAATGTAATAAAGATGAGAGGTTCAATAAACAGGGACCGGAAACGCTAACCCAGCAGCAGCAGCAGCAGCAGCAGCAGCAGCAGCACACGTGATGGAACAGGAGGAGGCGCAGGAGGAGAAGGCCACGCTTTTTGAGACACAGCATCCCAGGCCTTGCATGAGGACAAATAGCGTGCGGATATAGCAATGGTTTTTGCCGCCATGCAGTCATAAATGTAATAAAGATGAGAGGTTCAATAAACAGGGACCGGAAACGCTAACCCAGCAGCAGCAGCACACGTGATGGAACAGGAGGAGGCGCAGGAGGAGAAGGCCACGCTTTTTGAGACACAACATCCCAGGCCTTGCATGAGGACAAATAGCGTGCGGATATAGCAATGCTTTTTGCCGCCATGCAGTCATAAATGTAATAAAGATGAGAGGTTCAATAAACAGGGACCGGAAACGCTAACCCAGCAGCAGCAGCACACGTGATGGAACAGGAGGAGGCGCAGGAGGAGAAGGCCACGCTTTTTGAGACACAGCATCCCAGGCCTTGCATGAGGACAAATAGCGTGCGGATATAGCAATGCTTTTTGCCACCATGCAGTCATAAATGTAATAAAGATGAGAGGTTCAATAAACAGGGACCGGAAACGCTAACCCAGCAGCAGCAGCAGCAGTACGCGTTATGGAACAGGAGGAGGCGCAGGAGGAGAAGGCCACGCTTTTTGAGACACAGCATCCCAGGCCTTGCATGAGGACAAATAGCGTGCGGATATAGCAATGCTTTTTGCCGCCATGCAGTCATAAATGTAATACAGATAAGAGGTTCAATAAACAGGGACCGGAAACGCTAATCCATCACAGATGGTCATTGTTCATGTTACTTGGTTGGGGTCCAGGAGTGTTGCGTAGTCGTTTCCAATCCAGGATTGAGTCATTTTAATTTGAGTCAGACGGTCTGCATTTTCTGTGGAGAAGCGGATACGCCGATCTGTGACGATGCCTCCGGCAGCACTGAAACAGCGTTCCGACATAACGCTGGCTGCCGGGGCAAGCCAGCACCTCTATTGCGTACATTGCCAGTTCGTGCCAGGTGTCTAGCTTCGATACCCAATAGTTTTTTTTATCATAAAACTTTTTATTTAAGCAAAGGTAGTGATGCTCGGATGTGCCTCATCCACGAATTCGGAAATCCGCGTGGTTGAAAAAAAAAATCCGCATTCGGCCCCGCCGCATGCGGATTTGCGGTCGCGTCCACGCAACCACGCGGATTTTTTTCCGTGAATGGCGTAATCACGCGTGGATTCACGCCCGGAGGCGGATTTTCTTTTAACGTTAATAACAAAGCCCCCATACATGCTACAATCCCCCAAATAGCATGGATTATCGAGGTGATAAGGGGCAACATAACTTCAACATAAAAAATTCCAATTTTTTTTTTTTTCTAGAGAAAATGGATTTTAAAGTGAAATCAACACTTTAAATGGGGCTATTAATTGGTAATAAGTGGTTTTAAAAAGGGATATACGCGTTAAGCAGTCAAAGAGGTGAAGGCGAGTTCCAATGGCACTTGGCGGCGAAGGTACCGCTGGAGGAGGATGAGTGGCTGACGCCAAAAAGGCTCCAAAGAGGTTTTTGTAATTTTTTTTTTTGTTTTTTTTGCAGCAATTATCAATGACATCGCAGCAGAGTTGTCAGTGGACACGGGCAGTGTGAACGCAGAGTGCAGTGGTGGTAGCGACTGAGTCAGGAGAAGGACTATGCGGGCGGTCAGTTCAGCATCACAGAAGGACCACGGCAACATACTGGTGGTAGTAGTAGCAGCACAGCGTCATAGTGCTGGCCAAAAAATTAAATGCACCCGGTGACCCGGGCAGTGTGAACACAGAGTGTAGTAGCGACTGAGTCAGGAGGACAAAGCGGGCGGTCAGTTCAGCAGCAGCAGCAGCACAGTAGTAGTAGCACAGCGTCATGGTGCTGGCCAAAAAATTAAATGCACCCGGTGACCCGGGCAGTGTGAACGCAGAGTGTAGTAGCGACTGAGTCAGGAGGACAAAGCGGGCGGTCAGTTCAGCAGCAGCAGCACAGCAGTAGTAGCACAGCGTCATAGTGCTGGCCAAAAAATTAAATGCACCCGGTGACACGGGCAGTGTGAACGCAGAGTGTAGTAGCGACTGAGTCAGGAGGACAAAGCGGGCGGTCAGTTCAGCAGCAGCAGCACAGTAGTAGTAGCACAGCGTCATAGTGCTGGCCAAAAAATTAAATGCACCCGGTGACCCGGGCAGTGTGAACGCAGAGTGTAGTAGCGACTGAGTCAGGAGGACAAAGCGGGCGGTCAGTTCAGCAGCAGCAGCACAGTAGTAGTAGCACAGCGTCATAGTGCTGGCCAAAAAATTAAATGCACCCGGTGACCCGGGCAGTGTGAACGCAGAGTGTAGTAGCGACTGAGTCAGGAGGACAAAGCGGGCGGTCAGTTCAGCAGCAGCAGCACAGTAGTAGTAGCACAGCGTCATAGTGCTGGCCAAAAAATTAAATGCACCCAGTAACCCGGGCAGTGTGAACGCAGAGTGTAGTAGCGACTGAGTCAGGAGGACAAAGCGGACGGTCAGTTCAGCAGCAGCAGCACAGTAGTAGTAGCACAGCGTCATAGTGCTGGCCAAAAAATTAAATGCACCCGGTGACCCGGGCAGTGTGAACGCAGAGTGTAGTAGCGACTGAGTCAGGAGGACAAAGCGGGCGGTCAGTTCAGCAGCAGCAGCACAGCAGTAGTAGCACAGCGTCATAGTGCTGGCCAAAAAATTAAATGCACCCGGTGACCCGGGCAGTGTGAACGCAGAGTGTAGTAGCGACTGAGTCAGGAGGACAAAGCGGGCGGTCAGTTCAGCAGCTCAGAAGGAGGACCATGGCAACTTACTGGTAGTAGTACCATAACACCAAAAAATTAACCAAGGTAGGCACTAGGCAGGTAGTAACTGTCTTTATAAAGGCAGGCATAGTTAACAACAGCACATGCAGCAGCCACTTCATGTCCCCCTGTGTCCGACAATAGGGGCCAGGAACTCACCTTCCACCCAAGCCTGGTTGATTTTCAGGAAGGTGAGTTTGTCCACAGAGGCGTGGGAGAGCCGAGAGCACTTCTCTGTGACCACGCCACCGGCCGCACTAAAGCATCTCTCTGAGAGGACACTGGAAGGAGGGCAGGATAGGAGTTCCAGGGCGTACTGGGAAAGCTCGCTCCAGATGTCCAGTCTCTTGACCCAGTACTCCAAGGGGTCCACGGGGCTGTCGGTGTCATTGAGCCCGCTGGATGACCCCATATAGTCAGACACCATGGTGGTCAGTCGTTGCTTGTGCTGGTTGGTGGTGGATGCTGTGGCGGGCACCTCTGTTCTGGGCTGCTGCACTGCATACAGGCTCTTGCTTAGGCTCTTCAGGTCTCCGGGGCGCCAGTTGCTGCTGCTGCTGCTGGTGGTTGTTGTTGTGCTGCTAGTGGCAATGGCAGGCACCTCTTGCTGGCTTGGCAGAGCAGTTACAGTGGGGGTGGAAGGCTGGGGGAATGCTTCCAGTAGTCTGCGCACAAGGGCCTCCTTCAACTCCCTTGTGCGTTGCTCGGTGGTGGATGGCGTCATTAAGTCTCCCAGCTTCCCCTTCAGACGGGGATCAAGCATCAAGGTAATCCAGATGTCCTCCCTTGAACGCATCTGGATCACCCGGGGGTCCCTGCGAAGGCAGCGCAACATGTGCACAGCCATGGGAAACAAGTGGGCCCTGCCAGCAAGATCTTCCTCGTCCTCGCCATTGTCCCATAACGCATGCCTGTCCTCTTCCTGTGCCATGTCGTTGTCCTCCTCAAACCGCCATCCACGTACAACGCCTGCTGCACTCTGCTCCTCCTCCTCCTCATCATGGTTAGGGACCTCCAACTCTTCCACTACCTGCTGTGAGCCCTCCTCTGAGCTGGACTGTGCTGCCATCTGCTCCTGTTCTTCCAACTGCCTCAGGGCTTCATCCCCACGCTCAATTAAATTGTCCATTGCCTGCTCCAGTAGACAAACCAAGGGCACCCACTGGCACACAGAGGCCCGCTCCTCACTGACCATCTTGGTTGCCTCCAGGAAGGGATTCAGCACCAGGCATACTTGCTGCATCAGTGTCCACTGAGTGGCAGTAATCATGGGGACTTGCTGGTTGCTGGGGACACTTGGGTCTAGCATGTAGGCCCTAAGAGCCAGCCTGTGCTGACACAGCCGCTCCAACATGGCCAGAGTCGAATTCCAGCGAACTGGCATGTCGATGATCAGCCGGTGTTGTGGCCTTCCATACTGCTGCTGTAAGGTGGACAAGAGTGCAGAGGCAGTGGCTGACAGGCGGAAAAAGCGTACCACCGCCCGGGCATCCTGCAGCAGCTCGCTCATCCCCTGGTAGGTGCGCAAGAAGCGCTGCACCACAAGATTGAGCACGTGGGCCAAGCAGGGGATGTGCTGGAGGTTTCCCTGCTGCACTGCTGCCACCAGGTTGGCCCCGTTATCGGCTGCCACATACCCCACTTCCAGGCCTCTGGGGGTCAGCCACCTCCGCTCCTGCTTCCTGAGGGCGGCCAGGACGTTGTTGGCCGTAAGCCTCTCCTTCCCCAGGGTCACCAATTTTAAAAGGGCTTGGCAGTGCCGAGGCTTGGCGCTGCTGCTGCCGAGGCGGGCTTGCTTTCCGGGTGCTGAGGGAGTGTCGTGACAGGACCCTTCTGCATCCCCCCTGATCCCGCGTGGTGGCACCACTAGCTGGGCTGATGCGCTCTTGTCCTCCCTCCCTTCCATCAGTGTCACCCAGTGGGCCGTAAAGGACAGGTAGCGACCTGTCCCAAATCTGCTACTCCACGAGTCCATGGTCACGTGGACCCGCTTGCCCACAGAGTAGTCCAGGGAACGGGCCACGTTTTCCACCGCAAACTTGTGGAGTGCTGGGATCGCGCTCCTGCTGAAATAGTGGCGACTGGGGACTTGCCACTTGGGGATGCCAAATTGGAGCAGCGTCCGCATGGCGCTCCCCTCCTGCACCAGGGAGTAGGGAAGCAGCTGTGATGCCATGGCCCGGGCCAGCAAGCCATTTAGTTTGCGGATCCGCCTGTGGCTTGGAGGCAGAGGCTTGGTCAGACCCTGAAAGGTGTCGCTCAGCAGGGTCTGACGACGCTGGGATGCAGGAGAGACAGAGGAGAGAGACGAACACTGGCTGCCAGCCTCAATGTCTGTGTCCTGAGCAGTCGAGGTGGAAGAGCGCTTGCGTGCTACTACTGCTGCTGCTGTGGGGGATTCACAACCCTGAGGGAGGGAGGATGCTGCTGCGCTGGTGGGCCTTCTGCTCTCAGGAACCCCTGCCAGCAGTGCCTGCTTCCTCTTAAAGTCCGCATACTCGCGGCAGTGGCGGCTTCTCAGGTGGCCCTGGAGGGATGAGGTACCCATCTTGCTCAGACTTTTCCCACGGCTCAATCTTTTGCTGCATAACCTGCACACCGCATACCTTTTGTCATCAGTACATTCCTCAAAGCAATCCCACACTGGTGACTTTAATTTACTGCGGCCCCCACTAGCAGAGGGTGCAGCGGAGCAATGTGTGGTAGTAGTTGCCGGGGGTTGCATGGTGGTGGTGCCGGCTGAAGCAGTGTCCTGTCTACTTCCTCCACGCCCACTGCTGCCGATGCCCCTGCCCCTGCCTGACATATGGCGATATCCTTGCCTAGGCCGAGGTGACTCGTCATCCTGCTCTGACCATTCTTCCACGGACTCAGCAGGCTGCACATAGTTAGGGTCCACAACGTCGTCATCATCAGCAGCATCATCATAATCCAGCTCTTCCTCTGACTCCCCCGCCTCCTCTTCTGTCCCTACATCCCCAGACACAGACCCCTCTTCTTCATCACCAGAACTCAACAACGCTTGTGATTGTGGCCCGATCTCAATCTCTGCCACATCAGTCCCCAGTAAGTCCTGAGCTTCTTGCATCAGCAGGTTCCCAGATGCCGGACTGAGGGACAGAACGCTGTCATCCTGGGAGGGCTGCTGACCAGTGGGTGCTGGGGTGGATGTCACAACAAGCGTGGGATGTTGGCTGCTGCTGCTACTGCTTGGAGTGGTGCTCACAGTAGAGGTCTGGGAGGAAGTCATGATGTCCATGAGTACGTCAGGTTCCATTTGCTCAACCACCACACGGGGACCAGAAACTTTAAAATATTTGGACAATGGTGTCCGCTGACTCGGCCCAGGCTTTGCTGCCCCCTTTTCTGCTGCATCACGACCACGTACAGCTGGGCGTCCTCTCCCTGGACGTGGAGCAGTCCCAGAAGTGGCTGAGGCAATTGAACTCCCTTTCCTCTCACCCCGCGAAACCCTGCCAGACATGTTGCTAGTAATGAATCACTGGATGCAGTGGGCACAGTACAAGGTCACTGAAGGATGCAGTGGGCACAGTACAAGGTCACTGAAGGATGCAGTGGGCACAGCAGTGGGCACTGGATATACAACTAGGTCACTGAAGGATGCAGTGGCCACAGTACAAGGTCACTGAAGGATGCAGTGGGCACAGCAGTGGGCACTGGATATACAACTAGGTCACTGAAGGATGCAGTGGCCACAGTACAAGGTCACTGAAGGATGCAGTGGGCACAGTACAAGGTCACTGAAGGATGCAGTGGGCACAGCAGTGGGCACTGGATATACAACTAGGTCACTGAAGGATGCAGTGGGCACACAAGGATGTCACACTGTGTAATGAGATGCTCATATGCCAGCGAGCGAGCGAGCAGTGGGCACTGGGCACGGCACAAGGTCACTGACAGAATGAATGAACAGCGCTGGCAGAGAGTGGCGGCGCCGGCTGTGTGACTGGCTGCCTGCAAATAGTACAAGTGTATAACTGTCACTGGAATATACAAGTGAACACTGCAGCTGCACTAACCTGCCTGCCTGCACTCTACACACAGATAATCCCCACTCCCACTACACTGCAGCACTGAACCTGCCTGCACAGCACTACACACAGTTAAATAATCACTAGACTCCCACACTCCCACTACACTACACTGACTACAACTAACTACAGCAATCACTCACTGACTAGCTAACTGTGTACAGTATAAGAGCAGTGTTAGCAAAAAAAACGCTTTGTTTTTAACACAATAAATGCACTTGCTCAAACAACAATGGCCTGGAGATAATCCTCTCAGCACCACAGTCTAGCAAGGACAGAGCTTTTCCATCATGGCCGCCGCTTTATATTCAGGAGGGGAGGGCATAGCTCCCCTCCTGTGATTGGTTGCTAGGGCCTGGCTGGGGCACTCTGATTGGCCTGCAATGTGTCACTTCCGCATAGTTTGACGCATTTCCGCAAACCACGACTTCAGCACCGGGTTTCACGAGCGTGAATGCGGATTTCTGTCCGCATTCACGCGAAGCCGAAGTAGATTTCCGTGGTTGAAAATCTATTCACGAATTTTCGTGTCCGAGGCGGAATGCGTCAAAATGGTCGTGAATCCACGCGTAAGCGTGATCACGACCTGGCGGTGAGCACCACTGAGCAAAGGTCATATCATAGTACACATAATTAGCAATTAGCTTAAATGTTAAACCGTATATACAAACTTGAGGTACACAAAGGTTGCACTATAATAGATGGCTTCTAGCCTGTCAAATATGCTGGTAGAACAGTATAATATGCTGGTAGAACAGTATAATATAAAACGAATGGGAATGCTATGCACTCCAACTCAAGTTTTCTTTTATCAGTTGTTTTATCATAACCTGGATCCGGTAACAACTGATTTTATCGACATTATCATAGGTATTAAAAGTGAGGGCTAGAAGAGCCCTTGATACCTGTGGTTTGAGTATCTTACAGGAGGAGTGAAGCTTGTATATGTGCTTGATACACTTTGAAACTAGTGTATGAAAGAGGGAAAAGGGAAAAAGAACAAGTACTGACAGAACATATCTTCCAACCCTTCCAATGGGTTGGTGGGGCATGGGTATTCCCTCTCAGAGAGGAGAGTTGGTTTCTGGGATGGAAGTGGGGAAGACTGACCCCCAGGCAGGGGAAGAGTGATTTAAGTGTGGAGTCTTGACCAAGAGCCAGGTAGGTTATAATCCCTGTAATCATTGGTGTTCCTGGCCCTGATTTTAGATTCCATTGACAAGTTTCTACTCACTATGGATATCAAATGGGATATACTGATCTGATTCGCTGATCTCCAGTTGGAGGTGATTAGATAGAGTGCGGAGAGTAGGACATGGCAGACCCGAGGCTGTGTGGGTTTTGGGAGGTTTTCCAAACCAATTAATAATAATGCTAATTTGGGAGATAATTGAAATTCTCTGAGTATGGAGCTTTTTATTAATTGTTCAATTTGGAGCCAGAAGTTATAAATTACTGGACATTCCCAGAACATATGTAGGAGTGTTCCCACAGAAGTGGAGCAATGCCAGCACATCTGGGTAGTGTCCGGTGAAAATGCTGCTAATCTTCTTGGGGTATAGTACCATCTGTATACTATTTTTCTAGAAAGTTCCCAGTGTGAGTTATTCTTAGAGAATTTCATCACCTTTGAGGTTGCTTGTAGTAAGTGGAGTTCTGTTATATTGGTTTGGAGGTCGTTTGACCAAGCAAGAGCATATCTTTGGAGGGGGGATGGGTAATGGGAGATAGTGGCTTCATACCACGTCGAGATTCCTCCTGTTTGTAATTCTCTGTTATTTAGGGTCGTGAGCAGTTGACTGGGCAAGTTTGGGAGCTTAATTTTTTTTGATTGTATTAGGTCAAAAATTCTGTGGTAAGTAAAGAGTTGAGATTGGGGAAGGTTAAATTCTTTTTGGAGATCAGCGAATGATTTCAGCTTGCCGGCATGGAAGAGTGAGTTCAAAGAGGTGATGTTCACTTTATTCCAGGGGAGGAGGTTAAGTTGTGAGGTGAAAGGGCTTAAAGCTGATAGTGGGATGACAGGGGTATGGGAGTCTCTTGAGTCTGGTGGATGTTTTATTAGCTGTTCCCAAGCTAAGAGTACTGCTTGGATAGTTGGGTACTCAGTTTTGGGAGCTTTTGCGCCCAAGAGTATACTCGACAGCGTTGATCTGAGATTTTTTTTTAGTTGGAAGTGTTCCATTCTGGTCCAAGGTTTGGCCATGGAGTCATTCCACCAGTGTTTTACTAGATCTAATAGTGAGGCAGAGTAATAGGCCTCCATGGAAGGAAGACCCATTCCTCCTAGTTTTCTGGGGAGAATCATGACTTTATATGGGACCCTTATATTTTTTCCCTTCCAGACAAAGTAGTTGATACTTTTCCTTAGATCTTCCAGGTAGGATTTACGGAGGGGTATATTGACCGTTCTAAATACATACAAGATTTTTGGCAGGGTAAACATTTTGAAAGCTGCAATGCGTCCGGACCATGATAACCATGCTTTAGCCATTTCAGTGCATTCTTTTCTGACCTGGTTCAGTAGTGGGACGTAATTGCTAACAAATAGATTTTCTGCTCTGGATGTGAGTTTAATGCCTAAGTATGTTACTTCAGAGCTGACCCATGGGAAATGGAAGTTATCTGAGATTTGTTTCTTAATTGGTGGGGAGATATTGAGGCCTAGAAGTACTGATTTATGTTGGTTAAGTTTATAAAATGAGACTTCAGAGAAGAGAGTTAGTTCTTTCATCACTTGTTCTAATGAGTGGAGTGGGTCGGTCAGGATCAATGCGACATCGTCAGCAAAGAGGCTTATAACGTGGTGAGTATCACCAATATCTATTCCTTTTATTAGGCGGTTAGTTCTTATTTTTTGGGCAATAGTTTCCATTATTAGGACAAATATAATGGGAGAGAGCGGGCAACCCTGTCTTGTCCCGTTGGAAATGTTGAAGGGCTCTGAGATGAACCCTGCCGCATTGACTCTGGCCGACGGGGAGGAGTACAGGGCCATAATTGCAGTAAGTATGGGTCCTTGAAAGCCGAATTTACATAACGTGGATTTTAGGAACTGCCAGTGTACTCTGTCGAACGCCTTCTCCGCATCCAAAGTGAGGAGCAGAGAAGGCGTCCGACAGAGCTCAACCTGACGAAGTAAGTTCAACATCCTTCTCGTGCCATCATTTGCCTGTCTCCCCTTTGTGAAGCCTACTTGGTCATAGTCCAATAGACTGGGTGTGATTTGCATAAGGCGATTTGCCAATAGTTTTGCGTATAGCTTTATGTCCGCATTCAGGAGGGAGATGGGTCTGTAACTGGCTGGGTTTGTCTGATCTTTACCTGACTTAGGAATGACAGAAATTGTTGCCTCTAAAAATTCTTTCGGAATTGGGGAACCCTCTGCGAGGGAATTACATAGATCTGTTATGTAAGGGGCTACCGATTCTGCTAATATTTTAAGATACTCGTTTGCAAAGCCGTCTGGGCCTGGGGCTTTGTTGTTTTTTAGTTGTTTGATAGTGTTTTTGACCTCAGTAACTGTGAATGGGCTATTGAGCACCGATAGTTGAGAGGGGGAGATCTTGGGAAGTTTTATTGAGTCTAAAAAGGCGTTTATTGTGGATTCTGTGGGTTGGATAGTATGAGGGTCTTTTTCAATGTTGTAAAGTGTGGCATAATAGTCACTGAAAAGGTCAGCTATGTCTTTCGGATTTGAGACTGATCTTTTAGTGGTAGGATGTGTCAAAGAGTGGATCATAGATTTGACTCTCCTGTGTGTGAGGAATCTAGCTAGGAGCTTGCCCGGTTTGTTACCTTGGTAGTAAAAGTTTAAGTTAGCTTTTTGCAATAAGTAGTCATAGTTGTGATTTAGGTGGATTTTTAATTGGTCGCGTAGGTGAAACAGTTCTTTTTCAAGGCTTGGAGCTCTATTTTGTTTAAAAAGTTGTTCTTTTAGTTGGATTTGGGCTAGTAGATCTTCATAGATTTTACTTCTTTTCTTTTTGATTAGGGCTCCCTGTCTGATAAGAATGCCTCTGGCAAAGGCTTTATGAGTTGCCCATAGAGTGGCCGGGTATATTTCAGGTGTGGAGTTTATGTCAAAAAACTCTTGAATTTCCCTCCTGAATGCGAACAAAAAACTGTCATCTAATAATAATGAGGTATTTAGCCTCCAGAAGGGTGGCTTAGAAGTTTTAGGTCCATTTTTGATACAGATATGAACTGGGGCATGGTCGGATAGAGTTCTGTTCCCAATCGAGGTGGACAAGACCTCCTGCAGAAGCAGTTTATCTACTAAAAAGAAGTTGATCCGAGAGTGGGTCTTATGTACATTCGAGAAATGGGTAAAATCTCTTTCAAAACCGTGGGATATCCTCCATGGATCATAGAGGGTATTCCATCTTGTTTGTTTGTCAATCATTATGGGCACTTTAGCATTGACTGCGGAAGAGTCCATACGTGCATTTATTGCATTAAAGTCGCCGCCATAAAGGACAAGGCCTTGTTTAATTTTGTTTACTTTATCACAAAGCTTCTGCAGGAAAGTCTTTTGTCCCTGATTTGGACTGTAGAGAGTAACCAGGGTTAACAACTGATTATTTATTTGGCCCACAAAGATGATGAACCTGCCTTTGTCATCTGAGATGACTTGGTGGGGAAACACCTTTAAATCTTTGTGGAAGGCCAATAACACCCCTCTTTTTTTTTGTGGAAGGTACTATGGTAGATAGTGGGAAATTTACTATTTTTGCATAGGTGTGTATCTTTTTCGATAAGGTGGGTCTCCTGGGCCATTATAATCTGTGATGAGAAAGTTTGCATTTCTTTCCAGAACCAATGTCTCTTAAATGCCGAATTTAGCCCTCTCACATTCAGGGAAGAGATTTTTAAAGACATAAGTATATCCAAAGTGCTATAACCTGAAAGCGGGATAAGACATGTATCTTATTGTGGCCTGATCTATTATCTACGTAGTGAGCCTGGAGGGGGTCATTCTTAAGCAGTAACAACTTACAGTAACATAACTCTATAAGATTAAACCATAATGAAAAACACATAGCATCATCGTCATCTCCGCATTGAAGCGGGCTTACGTGTGAACAAGGCATGTGGCATAGTTCTAGGTTCCACATACAGTGATGCAGGGGGTGTAGGTAGCAAACTAATGCTAGTAAAAGGCAAGAGTAGCTGAGGAATGACTCGGCCATTCAGAGAGGAGCCGGAGGGACTGGCTCGGTGTAGGAAACAAAGGTAAGAGCTCTCCAGCGTTCGGGCCTGCCTTTAACTTTACTTTTTGGTGCGCCAGTCCGGGGTGATCTTGTTAGATTCAGGGTGGCGGGGAGGTCTCTTTAGTTCCTCTGGGACAGTGATTTGTAGCTGTTTAAAAAGCTTGAATCCTGAGTCAGAGGATGTGACAAAGTATTGCTTATTGTGGTAGGAGAAGATCAGCTTCGTGGGGAAGCCCCACTTATATTGGATCCCTATTGATTGCAGCGCCTTGGTGAACGGTTGTAACTCCCTTCTTTGTTGCAGAGTGAACGGGGAGAGGTCGTTGTAGACATGGATGTGGGAAAAAGGATCAGGGAGCAATCCGGCTTTTCTGATTGCAAAGGTTAAGTCCTCCTTTACTTGGTAAAATAGGAACCTAGCGATTACATCTCTGGTGGTGGAGTCGGGAAGATGTGCTGGTTTGGGGAGGCGGTGTGCCCGATCAATAGTCAGTTCAATATCACAAGTGTCAGGTAGCGTTGCTTTAACTAGAGACTTTAGGAAAGGTTTTAGCTCTTTGGCAGGGACCTGCTCAGGTATGCCCCTGAATTTCAAATTGTTCCACCTGTTCCTATCCTCCATGTCTGCTGCTTTAAATTTAAGCCAGTCTATATCCGAGGAATGTGCTTCAGAAAGATCAACCATTTTGTTGTGTTCATTAGTGAGATTAGCAATTTGTACTTCTGATCTGTGCACTCTTTCCCCTAGGGATGACATCTCTAGTTGTAGATTTGTGGTTAAGGTAGATATATCTGCCATCAGGGAGGATTTAAATGTGATCAGGATGTCCCTGATGTATGTCTGCGAGGCAGGCTGGTCTGAAGCAGGGTAGGCCTCTATGGGAAGTTGGGCCTGCGTGGGTAGAGTGTTTATAGCAGCAGAGGTGCCTACCGTGTTGTTGTCTGCCTGCTCGCTCTCTCTCCGAGGTCGGGACTTCGCCGGGCTCTGGAATGGCGATGCTGTGTCCGGGGACGAGAGATGAGCCTCTACCGCTGGTTGCGAGGCGGAATCCGCCGAAGCTGCGCTGCGGGCTGTGTCTGGTACTGAGGTGCCGGCGCCATCTTGGCTGCGCCGCTCCGCCCGTGGGGCAAAGAAATCCATAACTTTCTGCGGCCTCGGTGGGTGTTTTTTCCTCTTCTTTGAGGTGTCCAGTTCGAGGACCATCTCCTCTGGCTCTGGGGGGTTTGGAATACCCGGTTGGAGCATGCTGGGTGTCGCTTTAGGCAGGCTTCGGCAGGAGCTCAGCTAGAAGCCGTCCGTCTCTCTCTGCGTGCAGGCCACGCCCCCGATACCCAATAGTTGAAGGATGCAGATGGATTGTTCAACACAGCTACGCCATCTGACATGTAGTCCTTGACCATCTTCTCCAGGTGATCAGTGTTGGAGGTGGATCTGCACGCTTGCTGTTCTGTGGGCTGCTGCATGGGTGTCAGAAAAATTTTCCCACTCCAAGCACACTGCCGATACCATTCCCTTTTGGGCACTAGCTGCGGCTTGTGTTGTTTGCTGACCTCCTGGTCGTCCTGGGTTTGCGGAAGTCAGTCTGTCGGCGTACAACTGGCTAGAGGAGGGGGAGGATGTCAATCTCCTCTCTAAAGTCTCCACAAGGGCCTGCTGGTATTCTGGTATTTTGACCTGTCTGACTCTTTCTTCAAGCAGTTTTGGAACATTGTGTTTGTACCGTGGATCCAGAAGGGTATAAACCCAGTAATTGGTGTTGTCCAGAATGCGCACAATGCGTGGGTCGCGTTCAATGCAGTCTAGCATGAATTGAGCCATGTGTGCCAGAGTCCTGCCAGAATCCTCATCATCCTCTTGTGAGCGTTGTGATAGTTGTTGTGATGCATCATAGTCGTCACCTTCTTCCTGGTCTGCTTCTGCTGACCATTCACGCTGAATTGTGGAAGTCCAATGTGCACCACTCTGGCCCTCGTCAGTGGTAGCAGGAAATTCCTGCTCCAACTCCAGCTGTTCCTCCTCCTCTTCTTCGTCATAGCTGCTGGGGCCAGATTTTCCTGATGCGGATGGCCTGATGTTCGTACCATCACGCTGATCGTTTTCTCCTTCAGATTCCCCCAGTTGCATCATGACAGCTGTTTCCTTGATTTTCAACATTGACCTCTTCAGTAAACACAGCAGTGGTATGGTAATGCTGACTGAAGAGTTGTCACTGCTCACAAGCAACGTGGATTGCTCAAAATTTTGGAGGACTTGGCAGAGGTCTAACATGTTGGCCCAATCGGATCCACAGAAGCTTGGCAGCTGTCCGGATGTGCCTCGGTACTGCGCCGTCATGTACTGGACCACTGCACTCTTCTGCTCGCAAAAGCGGGCTAGCATGTGCAGCGTAGAATTTCGGCGCGTAGGGACATCACACAGCAAGCGATGGTGGGGGAGATTGAAGCACTCCTGCATCTTGGCGAGTGCCCCCGAAGCAGTACTGGAATTTCTGCAATGTTTGGCCACTCGTCGCACCTTCAACAGAAGATCGGCCATGCCTGGGTATGTCCTCAGGAACCGCTGAACTACTAGGTTCATCACGTGCGCCAGGCAAGGGATGTGTGTCAGCTTAGCCAACCTTAAAGCGCGAATGAGATTACTCCCATTATCACACACAACCATGCCCGGTTTCAGGTCCAGCGGTGCCAGCCACAAATCCGTCTGTTCCTTTATTCCCCTCCAAATTTCCTCCCCTGTGTGCTGCTTATCCCCAAGGCAGATCAGCTTCAGCAACGCTTGCTGACGCATGCCAACAGCTGTGCTGCACTGCTTCCACGATCCTACTGCTGCTGGGTTAGCGTTTCCGGATGAGGTACAGCTTTGAGATGCGTTGGAGGAGAAGGAGTCAGAGAGGTAGGTGCTGCTGTTGTTATCCAGTGGGAGGGACGGCGGTGCAGCTGTTTGCGGCGTGGGCAACACCCGTGCCGTAGCAGGTGAGGAATCGCTGCCAGGCTCCACAAGGTTCACCCAGTGCGCGGTAAGGGAGATGTATCGACCCTGGCCGAACGCACTCGTCCAGGTGTCAGTGGTGAGGTGAACCTTGCAGGCAACGGCATTCTTCAAGCTTTGGGTTATTTTGCTGACCACGTGCTCATGCAACTCAGGCACTGCAGAGCGTGCAAAGTGGTAGCGGCTGGGAACCACGTAACGTGGGATGGCCACTGACATCATGCCCTTGAAGCTGTTTGTCTCCACCACTCGATATGGCAGCATTTCGCAGGCCAGAAGCTTGGCTATGCTAACTGTTACTGCCACGGCCCGGGGGTTATTTGCTGGCAATTTCCTCTTGCGATCAAACATCTCCGAGACAGACAACTGAATCGTAGGGCTGCACACTGAAGGGCTGTTGGTTGTTGTGTTTGATGAACACTGGGAGACCTCAAGAGCACTACTCCGGAAAGTGACAGTGTCAGTGTCTGATGTTTGTGAATGTTGTGAACCACGCTATGGCTGGGCTACTGCTGCTGTTGAGGCGGGTCTGGTGGTGAGTCTGGTGACCCCAAGGGAGGCAGTGTTGCTGGTACCCTATCCTGCCGCGTTTGCCCACAGAGTGGGATGTTTGGATAGCATGTGGCGGCTCATGCTGGTGGTGGAGAGGTTGTTAATACTTTTCCCCCTGCTCAGGCGGGTCTTGCACACCTTGCAAATCGCCATAGTACCATCCTCAGTGCAGTCTTCAAAGAAAGCCCAGACTTTGGAGCACCTGCCTTGCTGGCGATTTCTGTTTGCGCCTTTTTTGCCTCTCACTTGAACTTCCACGCTTGTGGTGCCTGAAATTGCGCGCCGCCTACCTTGTGGCACAAGGCGAACTCGTACAGCAGTGGGTTCTTCAACAGACTCATCTGTGCTGCTGCTACGAAGGCGATGTTCTCGTTCACAAACAAAATCTGGGTCTATGTCCACATTGTCCATACCCTCCTCTTCCATCTCCTGGAACTCGTCATATGTCATTGTGGGGGGCCGCCGCCATGGAGTAGAGCTCCCCAGAACAACCTCTGCGCAGCTCACTCCAACGTCGTCTTCCAGATCTTGTCGGCCGACCTCCTGCAATTGCAACCCCTCCTGCCCAACTTGCTCTGGGATTTGGGTTTCCGAGTCCTCCTCGGACTCGCCTTGTATTTCAGTGCGCGATGCATTTCCCACAGTTAATGGTTGTGAATCCGGGCACAACATTTCTGGCTGTTCCTCCATTGACCTTTGAAAGGTGGAAGTCTGTTGGGCTGGGAATAGCTCCTGCGAATACCCCATTGTGTCCTGAGGTAATTCATCGGACTGCTTATCTGGCAGTTGTGTGCGTGGTGTCGCTGCCGGTTGTGTCAACTTTGTGCCCACTGGCTCCTTGTAACTGGCTGAGGACTCGGACCTCGTGCGTGATGTGCTGGTGCTGCTTAACCCACTGCTGGACGCTTGAGAGGTCATCCAAGTAATTATCTGGTCCTGTTCTTTTGGATTTGTGAGGGTTGTTGTCCTGGACAACATGGGCGGTATTGAGTGGGTTTTCTTGGGTGCTCCCCTGTGGCCTGTACGTGAACCGTCAGGGGAAACACCTCTTCCCTTGCCCCTCCCTCTTTCACCGGATTTCTTCCTCATTTCACTTAAAGTACACGCTGACTGGCAGCAGTACAAAAATGCTATACAGTGGTGGGTGAGCGGTGTACCACTATTCCCACTATTCCCAGCCGCGACACAGAGCACAATGCTATACAGTGGCGGGTGAGCGGTGTACCACTATTCCCAGCAGCGACACAGAGCACAATGCTATACAGTTGCGGGTGAGCGGTGTACCACTATTCCCAGCAGCGACACAGAGCACAATGCTATACAGTGGCGGGTGAGCGGTGTACTACTGTTCCCAGCAGACACAGAGTGGCAGTAAACACAATGCTATATAGTGTGGCTGAGCAAGGTACACAGAGTGGCAGTAAACACAATTCTATATAGTGTGGTTGAGCGAGCGGTGTACTACTATTCCCAGCAGACACAAAGTGGCAGTAAACACAATGCTATATAGTGTGGCTGAGCGAGGTACACAGAGTGGCAGTAAACACAATGCTATATAGTGTGGCTGAGCGAGCGGTGTACTACTATTCCCAGCAGACACAAAGTGGCAGTAAACACAATGCTATATACTGTGGCTGAGCGAGGTACACAGAGTGGCAGTAAACAGAATGCTATATAGTGTGGCTGAGCGAGCGGTGTACTACTATTCCCAGCAGACACAGAGTGGCAGTAAACAGAATGCTATATAGTGTGGCTGAGCGAGGTACACAGAGTGGCAGTAAACACAATGCTATATAGTGTGGCTGAGCGAGGTACACAGAGTGGCAGTAAACACAATGCTATATAGTGTGGCTGAGCGAGCGGTGTACTACTATTCCCAGCAGACACAGAGTGGCAGTAAACAGAATGCTATATAGTGTGGCTGAGCGAGGTACACAGAGTGGCAGTAAACACAATGCTATATAGTGTGGCTGAGCGAGGTACACAGAGTGGCAGTAAACACAATGCTATATAGTGTGGCTGAGCGAGGTACACAGAGTGGCAGTAAACACAATGCTATATAGTGTGGCTGAACGAGCGGTGTACTACTATTCCCAGCAGACACAGAGTGGCAGTAAACAGAATGCTATATAGTGTGGCTGAGCGAGGTACACAGAGTGGCAGTAAACACAATGCTATATAGTGTGGCTGAGCGAGCGGTGTACTACTATTCCCAGCAGACACAGAACAGTAAACAGAATGCTATATAGTGTGGCTGAGCGAGGTACACAGAGTGGCAGTAAACAGAATGCTATATAGTGTGGCTGAGCGAGCGGTGTACTACTATTCCCAGCAGCGACACAATGACTGGGGGGACCCTGGCTTGCGTGGCTGGAGCGCGAACTACCCTGCCTGCCTACCCAAATTTACCTGAACCACGTGACAGTTCGGCCAATCAGAGCGTGTTCGGGTCCGAACCACGTGACCCGTTCGGCCAATCACAGCGCTAGCCGAACGTTCGGGGAACGTTCGGCCATGCGCTCTTAGTTCGTCCATGTGGCCGAACGGTTTGGCCGAACACCATCAGGTGTTTGGCCGAACTCGAACATCACCCGAACAGGGTGATGTTCTGCAGAACCCGAACAGTGGCGAACACTGTTCGCCCAACACTAGCACAAACCCCCTGTGACGGCTGCTGCGGTTGTTCTTCTGCCGCCGCCTCTTCCTCCTCCACAAAAACACCTTCCTTATCATCATCCGAGTCTGACTCCTCTCCTTCCCCACAAGACTTCTCTTCACAGCTTTATCCACCACTCTACACACGACACGCTCCAGGAAGTAAGCGTAGGGGATCAAGTCGCTGATGGTGTGTAACAATCAGTGTAAGCCTCAATCAGATCTCTGATTATATGGTGATCTGCAGTATCACCAATAATACAGATGCTATACCTGATTATGTGGTGATCTGCAGAATCACCAATAATGCAAGTATAGATACAAGACGTGATAGCAAATGTGCAGGAAGTGCTTGGTTCAACAGTAGGTACTGGTAGATTTGGCTATACCTCACCAGAGGAGCTGGTGGGCACTATCAGTACAGCGAACACCTCACCAGTGACGAGGGCTCACTGGTGAGTAGAGAGGTCAGACAAATCGAGGTGGCAACAGACAGGCAGATACAGTACAAAATCGGAAGGCAGAGAAGAAACTGTTAACAGGCAGAGTCGGCAGCAAGATCAGATGGGCAAAGGTACAGAATCACTGAGAGGAAGAATAGTCAGGAAGAGCCTAGAGTCATACACAGATAATCAATAACCCACTCAATAATACTAACTATAGATAGATGTATATCGCAAACACTGCATATACATCTATCATCAGCAGGAACCTGACTAGGTCTGAGTGCTAACACGAAGCATTCGCAACAGCAGACAAGTTGCGAGTGACTCCTCAGCTCTTTTGAAGCAGAGGAGTCCCTGAGGCATGCCCCCTGCCGCCCAGCTAATCAGGAGCGGCCAGCGCATGCAGTGACGTCAGCCGACCCTTAGGTCAGCTGATGCCTCTCTTCCTGGAATAAAGGTCACGGCGATGCGCACGCGCACGCCCTATTGCAACCTTGTGAGCTGCAGACAACCCCGTCCTCGGCGTGCTAGACGCCCGTGCATGGGAGGCGAGGCAGGCAGGGGAAGAGAGGCAGCCGCGGTGGTAGAGCTATCCACTGTGGCTGCTAAATCATTATTTGTTACATGGTGCCCTCAGCGCAACTTACCAGGTTGGTCACCTCCCCAAACGGCTGCATGATCCTGCATGCATTTCGCATCAGTGTCCAGTTGTTGGGCCACAACATCCACATCTTCCCAGATTGTGTCCGTCTACTGTAATTGTACAGGTACTGGATGACGGCTTTCTCCTGGTCTAGCAGGCGAGAGAACATCAGCAGGGTGGAATTCCAGCAAGTCGGGCTATCGCATATCAAGCGTCTCACCGGCAAGTTTTTTCTCTGCTGAATGTCCGCAAAGCGTGCCATGGCCATGTAAGACCGCCTGAAATGCCCACACAACTTCCTGGCCTGCTTCAGGACGTCATCTAAGCCTGGGTACTTTGACACAAATCTTTGCACGACCAGATTCAGCACATGTGCCATGCAGGGTACATGTGTCAGCTTTCCCAAATTCAAAGTGGAAAGGAGATTGCTGCCATTGTCACACACCATGTTGCCGATCTCCAGCTGGTGCGGGGTCAGCCATTGCTCCACCTCTTTGTTAAGAGCAGCCAGGAGAGCTGGTCCAGTGTGACTCTCCGCTTTGAGGCAAGACATGTCTAAAATGGTGTGACACCGTCGTACCTGATATGCAGCGTAGGCTCTGGGGAGATGAGGCTGTGTAGCTGGAGAGGAGGAGATGGCCGCACCACTAGAGTTGAACTGCCACTCAGCCAAGGAGGAGGAGGAGGATGACAGCGAAGAGGATGTAGCAGGAGGAGAAGGAGAGGAGGTGGCATGAGGCCTGCCTGCAAGCCGTGGAGGTGTCACAAGTTGGTCTGCTGCACAGCCACATACTCCCTGCATGCCATCGGTCACCAGGTTGACCCAATGGGCTGTGTACGTAATGTAGCGGCCCTGCCTGTGCTTGACAGACCAGGCATCCATGGTCAGGTGGACCCTTGACCCAACGCTCTTCGGCAGAGATGACACCACTTGCCTCTCAACTGCACGGTACAGTTTGGGTGTGGCCTTTTGTGAAAAATAATTGCGGCCTGTTATCTTCCACTGCGGTGTCCCAATAGCCACAATTTTACGGAAAGCCTCTGACTCTACAGCTTGTATGGTAATAGCTGGCGAGCTAATAGTTCCGCCACGCCAGCTGTCAGACGCCGGGCAAGAGGGTGACTGGCAGAAATTGGCTTCTTCCGCTCAAAGACTTCCTTCACGGACACCTGGCTTCTGCTGTGGGCAGAGGAGCAGGAACCGCTCAAGGGCAGAGGCGGTGTGGAGGAGGGTGGCTGTGAAGGTGCAAGGGAGAAAGTGGCTGAAGATGATGCACCTGAAGGAGGAAGAGGAGAAGGAGGGTGGCTTGTCTTTTGGGTGCTGCTTGTCCTCAAGTGTTCTTGCCATAGCTGTTTGTGCCTTTTCTCCAGGTGCCTTCATAAGGCACTTGTCCCTACGTGAGTGTTGGCCTTCCCACGGCTCAATTTTTGGAGGCAGAGAGAACAGATGGCTTTGCGCCGATATGAGGTACACAAAAAAATTCCAAACCGCTGAGCCCCCCTGGGGTGATGGCACTATGGTGGCATCAGCAGCTGACGTTGAAGGGCATGTTGGCTGGCTGTCCATAGCTGGCAATACATGGGGCTGGACACTGCCCCCAGCTGTTTCTGAGGATGAGCTCCCTCTGCTTCTTTCAGGGACTCGTCTCCTCCTACTCCTCACTGGCTCCCCCTCTGAACTGTCCCCCTGGTCATCTCCTCTATTGGGAATGTCAAATATCTGATCGATATCTGCTTAAAATGATTACCAACTCAGTAAAGGAACAGCCTTTAAAGCGTCATAACCAAAATTTAGACAGTAGTGGGTGCGTATCTCACTATAAACAGAATATTTATAGGTTAACAGTTTTACCTCTGAAAGAAATACGCAACACTCAGCAGTTGAATTTTATAAAATTATCTTGTTAAGAAAAATATATTAAAGCATTTATATACAGGAATATACATCTCTCCAGTTGTTGTTCATCATCCAAGAAATACATTTTCATCCAAAAATACATATTCAAAGTTCCTTCAGTTAAAAGAGTCCATTTCAATATAGCAAATATTCTGCTGTAGCTTTTATCCTTCATCGATAATTGTTGTCTCTGTATTGTACAGTGTATGGTACACACAATTAGTGTTGGGCGAACAATGTTCGCCACTGTTCGAGTTCTGCAGAACATCACCCTGTTCGGGTGATGTTCGAGTTCGGCCGAACACCTGCCGGTGCTCGGCCAAACCGTTCGGCCGCATGGCCGAACTAAGAGCGCATGGCCGAACGTTCCTCGAACGTTCGGCTAGCGCTGTGATTGGCCGAACGGGTCACGTGGTTCGGCCCGAACGCGCTCTGATTGGCTGAACGGTCACGTGGTTCGGGTAAATAAATACCCGAACCACGTCATATCTCCGCCATTTCTTTGTGGGTTTAGCTTTGGGTAGGCAGGCAGGGTAGTTCGCTCTCCAGCCACGCTAGCCAGGGTCCCCCCCAGTCATTGTGTGTCGCTGCAGGGAACAGTAGTACACCGCTCGCTCAGCCACACTATATATAGCATTGTTTACTGCCACTGTGTACCTCGCTCAGCCACGCTATATATAGCATTGTGTTTACTGCCACTCTGTGTACACGGCTCAGCCAGACTATATAGCATTGTGTGTACTGCCACTGTGTACCTCGCTCAGCCACGCTATATATAGCATTGTTTACTGACACTCTGTGTACACGGCTCAGCCAGACTATATAGCATTGTGTGTACTGCCACTGTGTACCTCGCTCAGCCACGCTATATATAGCATTGTTTACTGCCACTGTGTACCTCGCTCAGCCACGCTATATATAGCATTGTGTTTACTGCCACTCTGTGTACACGGCTCAGCCAGACTATATAGCATTGTGTGTACTGCCACTGTGTACCTCGCTCAGCCATGCTATATATAGCATTGTTTACTGCCACTGTGTACCTCGCTCAGCCATGCTATATATAGCATTGTGTTTACTGCCACTCTGTGTACACGGCTCAGCCAGACTATATAGCATTGTGTGTACTGCCACTGTGTACCTCGCTCAGCCACGCTATATATAGCATTGTTTACTGCCACTGTGTACCTCGCTCAGCCACGCTATATATAGCATTGTGTTTACTGCCACTCTGTGTACACGGCTCAGCCAGACTATATAGCATTGTGTGTACTGCCACTGTGTACCTCGCTCAGCCACGCTATATATAGCATTGTTTACTGACACTCTGTGTACACGGCTCAGCCAGACTATATAGCATTGTGTGTACTGCCAGTGCCACTCTGTGTACACCGCTCAGCCAGACTATATAGCATTGTGTGTACTGCTACTCTGTGTACTGTACACCGCTCAGCCAGACTATATAGCATTGTGTGTACTGCCACTTTGTGTGCACGGCTCACCCACACTATATAGCATTGTATACTGCCACTCTGTGTACACCGCTCAGCCAGACTATATATCATTGCGTGTACTGCCACTCTGTGTACACCGCTCAGCCAGACTATATATCATTGCGTGTACTGCCACTCTGTGTACACCGCTCAGCCAGACTATATATCATTGTGTGTACTGCCACTCTGTGTACACCGCTCAGCCAGACTATGTAGCATTGTTCACTGCCACTCTGTGTACACGGCTCAGCCAGACTATATAGCATTGTTTACTGACACTCTGTGTACATGGCTCAGCCAGACTATATAGCATTGTTTACTGACACTCTGTGTACACGGCTCAGCCAGACTATATTGCATTGTTTACTGCCACTCTGTGTACACGGCTCAGCCAGACTATATAGCATTGTTTACTGCCACTCTGTGTACACGGCTCAGCCACACTATATAGCATTGTGTTTACTGCCACTCTGATTCTGCTGGGAACAGTAGTACACCGCTCGCTCAGCCAGACTATATAGCATTGTGTTTACTGCCACTCTGTGTACACCGCTCAGCCACACTATATAGCATTGCGTACTCTGCCAGTCAGTGTGTATATTGCTGGGATCAGTAATACTCCACTCACACCGTCAACCACTATATGAGCTCACCATGAGTTCCTCAGAGACCTCCGCTGTGAGCAGCACTCCCAACAACAGCAACAGCCAACGCCCCACGCAAGCTATAACATCCACCCCAGCAGCCAGTGGTCAGCAGCAGCCCTCCCCGGAGGAGAACGTTGTGTCCATCGGTCCGGCGCCAGAGCGATTAATGAGGGCTGCCATTGAGGAGATGATGGGGCCTGATGTGGAGGAGGAGGTCGGGCTCAGGCCAGCATCCCAAGTTAATGTTGAGGACGATGAGGGGTCTGTGTCTGGGGATGTTGGGGTGGCAGAGGTGGTGGGTGGGTCAGACTCAGGAGAAGAGTTGTATGATGAGGATGATGATCGAGACCATCTGTATGTGCCTCAGAGTCCGAACCCGGAAAACATGTTGTATCGTGTGTTTAGGTACTAAAATCTGCGTTCCCAGTAGTGTTGGACGAACAGTGTTCGCCACTGTTCGGGTTCTGCAGAACATCACCCCGTTCAGGGTGACTATATAGCAGACTATATAGCATTGTGTTTACTGCCACTCTGTGTACACGGCTCAGCCACACTATATAGCATTGTGTTTACTGCCACTCTGTGTCTGCTGGGAACAGTAGTACACCGCTCACCCACCACTGTATAGCATTGTACTCTGTGTCGCTGCTGGCAATAGTGGTACACCGCTCACCCACCACTGTATAGCATTTCTGTACTGCCACTGTACTGCTGCCAGTCAGCGTGTACTTTAAGGATAAGTGAAATGAGGAAGAAATCCGTTGAAAGAGGGAGGGGCAAGGGAAGAGGTGTTTCCCCTGACGGTTCACGTACAGGCCACAGGGGAGCACCCAAGAAAACCCACTCAATACCGCCCATGTTGTCCAGGACAACCACCCTCACAGATCCAAAAGAACAGGACCAGATAATTACTTGGATGACCTCTCAAGCGTCCAGCAGTGGGTTAAGCAGCACCAGCACATCACGCACAAGGTCCGAGTCCTCAGCCAGTTACAAGGAGCCAGTGGGCACAAAGCTGACACAACCGGCAGCGACACCACGCACACAACTGCCAGATAACCAGACGACGTTGGAGTGAGCTGCGCAGAGGTTGTTCTGGGGAGCTCTACTCCACGGTGGCGGCCCCCCACAATGACATATGACGAGTTTGAGGAGATGGAAGAGGAGGGTATGGACAATGTGGACATAGACCCAGATTTTGTTTGTGAACGAGAACATCGCCGTCGTAGCAGCAGCACAGATGAGTCTGTTGAAGAACCCACTGCTGCACGAGTTCGCCTTGTGCCACAAGGTAGGCGGCGTGCATTTTCAGGCAACACAAGCGTGGAAGTTCAAGTGAGAGGCAAAAGAGGCGCAAACAGAAATCGCCAGCAAGGCAGGTGCTCCAAAGTCTGGGCTTTCTTTGAAGACTGCACTGAGGATGTTACCATGGCGATTTGCAAGGTGTGCAAGACCCGCCTGAGCAGGGGGAAAAGTATTAACAACCTCTCCACCACCAGCATGAGCCGCCACATGCTATCCAAACATCCCACTCTGTGGGCAAACGCGGCAGGACAGGGTACCACCAGCAACACTGCCTCCCTTGGGTTCACCAGACTCACCACCAGACCCGCCTCAGCAGCAGCAGTAGCCCAGCCATTGCGTGGTTCACAACATTCACAAACATCAGACGATGCTGACACTGTCACTTTCCGGACTAGTGCTCTTGAGGTCTCCCAGTGTTCATCAAACACAACAACCAACAGCCCTTTGGTGTGCAGCCCTACGGTTCAGTTGTCTGTCTCGGAGATGTTTGAGCGCAAGAGGAAATTGCCAGCAAATGACCCCCGGGCCGTGGCAGTAACAGCCAGCATAGCCAAGCTTCTGGCCTGCGAAATGCTGCCATATGGAGTGGTGGAGACAAACAGCTTCAAGGGCATGATGTCAGTGGCCATCCCACGTTACGTGGTTCCCAGCCGCTACCACTTTGCGCGCTCTGCAGTGCCTGAGTTGCATGAGCACGTGGTCAGCAAAATAACCCGAAGCTTGAAGAATGCCGTTGCCTGCAAGGTTCACCTCACCACTGACACCTGGACGAGTGCGTTCGGCCAGGGTCGATACATCTCCCTTACCGCGCACTGGGTGAACCTTGTGGAGCCTGGCAGCAATTCCTCACCTGCTACGGCGCGGGTGTTGCCCACTCTGCAAACAGCTGCACCGCCGTCCCTCCCACTGGATAACAACAGCAGCACCTACCTCTCTGACTCCTTCTCCTCCAACGCATCTCAAAGCTGTACCTCATCCGGAAACGCTAACCCAGCACCAGCAGCAGTAGGATCGTGGAAGCAGTGCAGCACAGCTGTTAGCATGCGTCTGCAAGCGTTGCTGAAGCTGATCTGCCTTGGGGATAAGCAGCACACAGGGTAGGAAATTTGGAGGGGAATAAAGGAACAGACGGATTTGTGGCTGGCACCGCTGGACCTGAAACCGGGCATGAAGCTAGACACCTGGCATGAACTGGCAATGTAAGCAATAGAGGTGCTGGCTTGCCCGGCAGCCAGCGTTATGTCGGAACGCTGTTTCAGTGCTGCCGGAGGCATCGTCACAGATCGGCGTATCCGCCTCTCCACAGAAAATGCAGACCGTCTGACTCAAATTAAAATGAATCAATCCTGGATTGGAAACGACTACGCAACACTCCAGGAGGACCCCAACCAAGTAACATGAACAATGACCATCGGGGGGGCGTGGCTTGGCACCGCTCTGTGATGGCTGCTTGCTGAACGAGCTCCTCGTGTGCACCCACTAAAACCCGGTTTCCAGCCCTCACAATAAGCATGAAGGAAGACAAGAAGATACAAGGGGACCCCAAGACCCAGGGTGAACCTTCCGCAAACCTCCCGAAACAAGTACCAGGGATGTTTAGGACACAGAAGAACTCGGGCACGGGCCGCAGCCAACTTAAAATGGCGGCAACTCCTCCTAGCCCGGCTGAAAACTCCTCTCAAGGTTCCGGGGGCCCGCAGAAAGTACTGGAGAAGCTGGACAACATGCCCACAGTCGCAATGATGCTGGACATAGCTAAGGACATCAAGGAGACCCTAACCGCAGCGATAGCAGATTTGAGAAGTGAAGTCTCCCACATAAACACACGGCTAGACACAGTGGAGAAGGAAGGAGAAGCCACCCGATCACAAGTAAGTGGCTTACAGACCAAGTCAGATCAACATGACCTGAAGTTGTTTGAGTTCCAACAAAAGTTGGAAGATCTTGACAATAGAGGCCGCCGCAACAACATAAGGGTCAGGGGCCTCCCAGAGTCTGTGTCGCAGGAGCTTATCCTCCCCGCAATCTCCGCCATCTTTAATCAACTCCTAGAGCGCCCAAAGGACTCTCCCATAGGGATCGAAAGAGCACACCGAGCCCTCCGTCCTAAGGGCCGTGAAGGTGGCCCTCCCCGAGATATAATTTGTTGTTTGAGCAGTTTTGCACTAAAAGAGGAAATTATGAAGAAGGCGAGGGAGCAGGACGAGATACACTTTAACGACGCCACAGTCCAATTGTACCAGGACCTTTCTATCATCACTCTGCAGACTAGAAGAGCCCTGAAACCTCTTTTGCATCTACTCAGAGAAAACGCAATAACATATCGCTGGCGCTTCCCCTTCTGTCTCCAAGCCACAAAGGGAACGACTACAGTCAATCTGAAACACCCGCTGGACCTTGAATACTTTTGCAGAGCACTCAATATCCCCTCAGTGGACCTCCCTGACTGGCAACCGCTAGCCGCAACTGAGGGTCCCCCTACCTTAACAACCATGGAGCGGCCTAACCCGACGAGACGGAGAGATCGCTCATCAAGCGAACAAAGCTTCCAGCAGCACTCCCGTAGGAGACGACTCAGCCAATCCTCTGATTCCGGAGAACAAGAACCCCCCGATCATGCAGAAGGATCAGAAGCTGGAGACAGCGAGATTGATCAGCCACCAACGATGCCCGCTGAACTGGTGATCTGAACCTTTCCGTAAAAGGTTACGGTAATACTCTATTGTCAGGAATATCCCCTGCCCTCCACTTGCCCTGTGTAGACACTAAGGGTCTCAGTAAGCCCTAAATCATTAAGACTAACTTTGAACTTACCCAAGCGAAACATCTGTTCCTCGCTGCACGGATTCCTCTAAACTCAGCTCCCTTTTCCCTCACTTTAAAATAAAACATATGGCTTCGTGCATATACCTTGCTAAGTTTCCCAGGCTGTACCTAACTGTAGCCCAACTCCTCTCATATAATCTGTTTGTTAAAGTCAATTCTTTTTGCTAGCAATGTCCTTCTTTAAACGATAGACTACAAGTTGTAAATTTTGTTATCCATGTCACACCAGTTCAGTTAGATATAGTTTGCATGTAAACTACAGCCTGCAATCATCCCTATATGACAACCTGTTATAAGCTCAATGCTGTATTTTTCACAGTAGTTACTTGTTATAATGCATAGAATATATAGTGTCTAAGCGGAGGGCTAAGGGGACTTCTACATGATGGGCATATGACCTAAGGGGAGGTAAATAACGATCCCCATCTCACAGTGTTTTCTCATAGACTCTGGATGTTAATGTTAACCCTCTCTGTCAACAAGGTTCTTTCTCTCTCCTTTTCTTGTTAAACAATAGATTGCATGTTATAAAGCCTGTTACTCATATAACGTCAGCTAAGTTAGATATAGACTGCAGGAAACTCACAGACTGTAAACATCTCTATACGCCAATCTGCTACTAGCTTAATGCTGGAATCTTCATAGTAGTTAGCTGTTATGGTGCCTGTTATATATAGTGATTAAGGGGAGGGCAAGGAGACCTTTGCATGATGGGTACAAGATATAATGGAAGGTAAACAGCGGCTCCCATCTTATAGTGACCCTATACTAACATCCACCCGATCTGTCCCCCTCTAATCCGCACCCTATGTCTTCCAAATATAATACTTAGAAACCGTGGTATTTACAAGGGGGTAGCACTAACACAAACTAAGGGCTTTACTTACTGAGTAATTGTCACTTCATTACCCCAAACAGTGTATTTGTGTGCACTGACCCAAGTCCGGTCAAAAAACTAGACAGTCCACCTAGTGGCCTGTCTACACCGTGATTTTAACCCTATACCCCTTCAGGGTAAAATAGGCTTCTTCCTATATCTTCTTATTTCTTTTCACTCTGTCTTTAGAGTGAACTAGCAAATGCTAATACTTCACATTCTCTTCTTTACCCTACATCTCTCTCTTGAAATCTCGACTTACTATTCTCCCTCCTGTGGTGGGAGGTCGATCTGGTGGACTAGTGTTCATCCACTAACCACCATGCCCTCTAAAAGTCAAGAGGCTGTCCGGTGGACAATCACCTCACATAATGTTAACGGCCTTAACATGCCAGAGAAGAGGTCGGCTCTATTACATCTCCTCCAAAGCCAAGGGGTGATGATTGCAATGCTCCAAGAAACACACTTCTCAAACAAACATACTCCATACCTGAGAGACAAAAATTATACCAGAGGATACCACTCCACTTCCCCAGTGGGGAAAACAAGGGGGGTATCCATCCTACTACACAAATCCTGCGAATTCCAAGTAAAATGCCACCTAACAGATCCAGAGGGGAGATTCCTGTTTGTATTGGGCGCATTGGGCAACAGAGATATCACTCTGGTCTCCGTCTATGCGCCAAATGATAAGCAGGAGTCCTTCCTAACCCTGGTCACTAATAAGTTACTAGACTTTGCCAAAGGAATGATAATATGGGGAGATGATCTCAATTTGTCTTTGCACCCACCTATTGACACTTCAAATGGTAAATCGTTAATCCCATACAAAGCAATCAAAAGGGTCAAGGAAAAACTCATGAATCTTGCACTAACCGACGTGTGGAGGGCCCTGAATCCCAAGGTAAAAGACTTTACATACTACTCGGCTCCACACCAAAAATACTCACGCATCGACCACTTATTGCTGACACAACTGGACCTAGATCTAGTGGTAAAAGCCTCGATTGGTTCGATAGCTTTTTCAGATCATGCCCCTGTGTTTTTGGTGCTGGAAATACCGTTTCTAAAAACTTCACAATTTAACTGGAGATTAAACCCAGAACTTCTGGGTGACCCGAAAGCCTTTCACATAATTTATAAACTAATCTCAGACTACATGAAGCATAATCTTCCTTGCGAAGCGTCACCCCTCGCTATACGGGAAGCCCATAAGGTTGTTATCAGGGGGGAACTCATCAAACTGGGAGCAAGGAAAAAAAAAGAAAAAAACTGTTATATTAATGCTATCCTAAAAGAAATCTCACAACTCGAATCCCTCCACAAAGATAGCGCCAATGCAGATGTTTTAAATAAATTGCAGCTTAAAAGATTAGATCTAAAATCAGTCCTTAATAGAAGGGCAAAAAGCACTATCCTTCAATCAGAGAAAGCCCTTTATGAATGGGATAATAAAATAGGCTCCTTCTTAGCAAGAAAACTTTAAAAAAAAAATGCTAAAAACCTGATCAAGGCAATAAAAAACCCTAAGGGCCCTGACCACATAACTACCCCTGCAATTCTAGAAGCCTTCCGAAATTACTATATGAATCTCTACAACTTAAATCCCGACCAAGAAAATAACACCACAAAGACCCGCAGGAGAGCCTTAATAGAGAACTTTCTGAAACAATATGGCCTTCATGCCTTAAAAACTGAAATCATTACTGAATTAGACCTACCCATCACCCAATCAGAATTCCTTTCAGTGATCAAGGACTTAAAATCAGGGAAGAGCCCAGGCCCAGACGGTCTAACCTCCCAGTATTACAAGCTCTTCGCCAAGGTCTTGGCTCTTAGCTTTACTACAGCCTTCAACAGTGTAACAGACAGCACAAAACCTTCCACACAACTCCTAGAAGCTCATGTGACTGTTATTCACAAGGAAGGCAAAGACCCTGATTTATGCAACAACTATAGGCCAATATCACTCCTCAATTGTGATATCAAAATCTTTGCCAAGATCTTGGCGAACAGGCTCAATCCACTACTCCCACAACTGATACACCAAGACCAATCAGGATTTACGCCAGGAAGAGAGGGTAGGGACAACACTGCCAAAGCAGTGGGAGTCCTTCATTGGCTATCTTGGCGTCGTGTGGAGGGCTTCTTTCTCTCCACCGACGCCGAGAAGGCCTTCGACAGGGTGGCATGGGACTATATCCATGCGGTCCTAGCCGACCTGGGTTTGGGACCACACTTAAAGTCCTGGATAGGCCTTTTATATAGTAACCCAACAGCGAAGGTGAAGGCAAATCTCTCCCTGTCAAACTTATTCCCAATCACAAATGGAACAAGACAGGGCTGTCCCCTGTCCCCAGGGACGGATCTAGACCAAGTTGCCCCAAGTTGCGCCTGGGGCAAGGTCAGGTTTTGGCGCCTAAACTGCCATTCACCATCCAAATTTTGCCGCCTTTTTAAGAATTCAACAAACTGCGCCTGGGGCAAGAGACCCGCTTGCCCCCCCCTAGATCCGTCCCTGCCTGTCCCCACTAATTTATATACTCTCCCTGGAACCCTTCTTAAATTTAGTTAGATCTAATACCAACATACATGGCATACAAATCGCCCAAAAGGAATACAAGATAGCAGCCTTCGCAGACGACATGCTCTTCTTCCTGTCGCAACCGCTAATCACTCTACCCAACTTAGTAAGAGCATTAAAGGATTTTGGCACAATCTCTAATCTAAAAATTAATTACGACAAGTCATATGCACTAAACATATCACTAAAGGATTCTAGCTTGAACCTTTGCAAGGAGAGATTCCCCTTTAAATGGGAGGATAAGGCGATTACCTACCTCGGTATTAAACTCCCAGCTAAAATAGAAAAACTATTCGAACTAAACTATGCCCCTTTAAGAGAGAAAACCCCAAAAGAAACCACAGATTGGAGTAAACTCAAAGGACTTTCCTGGTTTGGCAGGATGTCCTCTATTAAAATGACTATCCTACCACAACTGCTATACACGCTCCAAACTATCCCTATACACCTGCCAGCAGAGTATATTAAGTCCCTGCAGAGACAGTTAAATAACTTCATCTGGGAACACAAGAAAATCAGAATCAGCAATAAAATCCTCTCTCTCCCAATAGACAGAGGAGGTGCTGGTCTTCCAAATCTAAAACTGTACTACTATGCTTCGCAGCTCCTCAGAATAATAGACTGGACAACTCACCCAATACAAAAAGACTGGGTACACATAGAACAGGAAATATGCGGGACTCATTTAGGAGGGCTTCCGTGGTTGAGCACCACGCCACCCAATAACACAAAATTGGACCACCCCTTCATACTAGCCTCCAAATCAGCTTTCATTGCTTGCTGCAACCAATATAAAATCTCTTCCCTGAGGGGACCCATGACTCCCATACTAGGCAACCCCCACTTCCCCTCGGGTAATGACTCTCTATACCTAAAAACCTGGGCAGAATCAGAACTACCCAGAGTTCATCACTTCACCACCAAAGGTATCCCTAAAAAACAGGAAGAAATCAAACATCCCACATCTGACCAACCAATCCCCACATGGACGTTTTTCCAATTACGCCACTTTCTTAACTCTAAGCAAATTAAAGGTACAACAAAGACCATTCTAACACAATTCGATATGAGATGTGTCTCAAAAGGAGTAAAGAGGCACTCACTCTCTTGGCTTTACAACTTGCTAATATACGCATTGCCGGTCTCAGAAACACCTGCTAAAAAATATTGGAACAATTCTCTAGAATCACCGCTCTCAGATGAACAATGGAACACAATCTACCTCAACGCCCATAAATCTACCAGATGCGCCAGAAATAAAGAACAAAATTATAAGTTCTTAACCAACTGGTATAGAACTCCTCAAAAGCTCCACAAATTCGCACCTAACATCCCTAACTCATGTTGGCGTTGTGAAAATGGCCCTGGTGACCTACTCCACCTAGCTTTTACCTGCCCGTTACTAGAAGGCTTTTGGAAAGAGGTCCATAGGATAAGCCAACAAATATGACTGCATGGCGGCAAAAAGCATTGCTATATCCGCACGCTATTTGTCCTCATGCAAGGCCTGGGATGCTGTGTCTCAAAAAGCATGGCCTTCTCCTCCTGCGCCTGCTCCTGTTCCATCACATGTGCTGCTGCTGCTGGGTTAGCGTTGCCGGTCCCTGTTTATGGAACCTCTTATCTTTATTACATTTATGACTGCATGGCGGTAAAAAGCATGCTATCCGCACGCTTTTTGTCCTCATGCAAGGCCTGGGTTGTTGTGTCTCACAAAGCGTGGCCTTCTCCTCCTGCGCCTCCTCCTGTTCCATCACGTGTGCTGCTGCTGGTGCTGGGTTAGCGTTACCGGTCCCTTTTCCTGGAACCTCTTCTCTGTATTACACTTATGACTGCATGGCGACAAAAAGCATGTTACCTCTGCAAAGAAACATTACATTCTCCACATTTAAAAGACAGTTTTTCCTTTGAAAATTTACAATCAATTTTCTCAAAAACTATAAGCTCTTTTTCAAATATTTTTTTTCCCCTTGTACCCACTCCCAAGGTGCACATACCCTGCTAATTTGGGGTATGTAGCATGTAAGGAAGCTTTACAAAGCGCGAAAGTTCGGGTCCCCATTGACTTCCATTATGTTCGGAGTTCGGCGCGAACACCCGAACATCGCGGCGATGTTCGGCGAACGTTCGCGAACCCGAACATCTAGGTGTTCGCCCATCACTACACACAATATAGCTTTATCCTTAAAAAATGATATAAGAAGTTATATTCTTATATAAAGAACTTAAAGTAGATATATCTTAATCCATCAAAGCTTGGTAATTATCTCTAAGCTTGCATTTGCATTTGAATAGTAATGCTTACTGATTGTATATCAAATAGAGCATAGAAAAAAGTTATCTAAAAAACTCAAAAAACTGCTGAAGTGTGAAAATGACAAGTCTTTAACTTTTATATAGCTATTGTCAATAAATTCACCTCTCTTGGGTTTACCTCTATTACCTCTCTTGGGCTTCAGAATCACAATGGAAGGTAGTCTCTTGCTAGGCCTCTATCGATCTCAGTAGAGTTTCAGGCTTGATCTCCAATGTGCTAGCCTGCCAGGCCTTTTTATTGTAATTTTTCCAATATGGCGTCAGGGTAGGGGATTTTACATGAAGTCATGTTCTTTTTATAACATTACCTCACCCTTTATTTTTAGATAGGGATATCAAGATGCCCCTTGTGGTTATGTGTGGTAGTAGCAGGCACAAGGCTTAAGGCCTACTGTTTAATACAATCTGTCATAAAGTGTATATTATTGATCAGCTTATTAGATATGTGTGAACACTATGTGATTAACATTTTGCGTAATAAAGCGGCTTTAGTGTATATCTTGACCTTAATGGTTGAAACTTGCTAACCCAACAAACACTGCATAACATGTGAACATTTCTTCAATACTATCTCACTTTAACCTTGTAGGAATAAACAGCTCACCTCCAACAATAATACTGAGAAATACAATCTAATTCTAATTCTATTCATACTCGCTAATCTTGAAATTCACTCAAATAATCTGCAAACCATTTCATATATTTGGACACAGTCTGGCTAGGGAGTCGATCGTTTCTCTGCATTAATATGAGATTCTGACAGGAACATACGTGGCATCCGTATAATCGTCATTATAATCCTCCTGCCCAGCTTCGTTTTCCTCAGGCACCTTCACAACTGCACCAACATCAGGTGCTTCATCATCCCCCTCCTCACACGTTACGTCCATACTATCGCCACCTAACTCAGACGTATGAGGTGGTGTAACTTGCTTAGCGCCTTCATCTTGTTGTAGCAGTATAGGCTGTGAATCAGTGATTTTCCCACCAAATACTCCTGTGAGGTGTCAAATGCAGCGGATGTGGTGCTTGTAGTAGCACTGGTGGCTGCGGGAGTTGAGGTGTTCTGTGTTAAATAGTCAAGCACGTCCTGACAATCTTGGGAAGTGATGAGCAATGTACTTTGGGCCAGAAATCACATCAACACGACCTCGCACAGACCTGCCGGTGCCAGGTGGCCTTCCTCTGGGTCTGCCTCTACCTCTTCCTCTACCTGGTTTGTCCATTTTATCCATCTCAGGGGGATGCTAGGTAGATGCAGTGAGGTGGGTTCACTCAACACAAAAGGTAGGTGGATGCAGTGAGGTGGATTCACTCAACACAAAGGTAGGTAGATGCAGTGAGCTGGGTTCACTGAACACTAAAGGTAGTTAGATGCAGTGAGGTGGGTTCACTCAACACAAAGGTAGGTATATGCAGTGAGGTGGGTTCACTGAACACTAAAGGTAGTTAGATGCAGTGAGGTGGGTTCACTCAACACAAAGGTAGGTATATGCAGTGAGGTGGGTTCACTGAACACTAAAGGTAGTTAGATGCAGTGAGGTGGGTTCACTGTACACAAAAGGTAGGTAGATGCAGTGAGGTGGGTTCACTCAACACAAAAGGTAGGTGGATGCAGTGAGGTGGGTTCACTGAACACTAAAAATAGTTAGATGCAGTGAGGTGGGTTCAATCAACACAACAGTTAGGTATATGCAGTGAGGTGGGTTCACTGACCACAAAGGTAGTTATATGCAGTGAGGTGGGTTCACTCAACACAAAGGTAGGTATATGCAGTGAGGTGGGTTCACTGAACACTAAAGGTAGTTAGATGCAGTGAGGTGGGTTCACTGTACACAAAAGGTAGGTAGATGCAGTGAAGTGGGTTCACTGAACACTAAAAATAGTTAGATGCAGTGAGGTGGGTTCAATTAACACAACAGTTAGGTATATGCAGTGAGGTGGGTTCACTGACCACAAAGGTAGTTATATGCAGTGAGGTGGGTTCACTCAACACAAAGGTAGGTATATGCAGTGAGGTGGTTTCACTGAACACTAAAGGTAGTTAGATGCAGTGAGGTGGGTTAACTAAACACTAAAGGTAGTTAGATGCAGTGAGGTGGGTTCACTGAACACTAAAGGTAGTTAGATGCAGTGAGGTGGGTTCACTCAACACAACAGCTAGGTATATGCAGTGAGGCGGGTTCACTGACCACAAAGGTAGTTAAATGCAGTGAGGTGGGTTCACTCAACACAAAGGTAGGTAGATGCAGTGAGGTGGGTTTACTGAACACTAAAGGTAGTTAGATGCAGTGAGGTGGGTTCACTCAACACTAAAGGTAGTTATACGGTAGTCACAGAGGCGCCAACAGAATAAAAACCAGAATTATTTTAAAATGATAAAAACAAGGGGGTAAGGGTGGACTTACCTCCCCAAAATCAACACAACCACTGTGGTCAATATGCAAAAAACATTTAATCTGTACTCCAAATAAAACACATGCAACGCGTTTCGCGGGTCTCAAGCCCGTTTCTTCAGGCAAAATATAAAAGGAGCAGCTGTAAAAAACAGAAAATCAAAAGGCGTACAATAAAAATAAATAAATAAATAACAATGACATCAAAGGAAAAAAACATCAAACAGAACAAAAAAAACGGTAAAAATAATAATAATATATAAATGAATAAACATGATTATGAATGTATATATCTCTATATGTGTATCAACCATGTGCATAGATATGTCAAAAACCCGAGTGGTTCTTGCCTTTTTCATGATTGCCAACTCAGTAAAGGTCCAGCCCTTAAAGCGTTGCTATCATATAAATCCGGCATAGTGGGGTCTGAACCCTCTATAACAGTAATTATAGATTGACGGTATACCTTGAAATGAATCAGAGCACTCAGTATGTGATTTTATATAAAAAATTGTATTTGCTTAATCATACAGCATATATACAAAATATGAACAGTTCCAAGTAGTGTTTCCTTATTAACAGTATTCCATCTTATCAAGGCTTTAGAGCCAAGCAATTATCAATCTTCTAAGTACATTCAAAAAGTAATATAATGGTTGTGTTATGTAGAATAAGATCAAAAGTAGTCTCATCTGTATCAATAGCTGTGTATCTAGTAGCTGTGTAAAACTTGTAGTAATCTTCTTAAAGAAATAGCATAAAAAATAGCTTCTAAAAAACTTCTTGCTAACATCTTAATAAAACTTAATGCTGAAAAATTAATAAAGTAAATCACCAGAATATCAAGCATATTACCCCTTCTCTGTCATCTCTTCAGCATCTAGAACCACTTGTGGGAAGGTAGCTTCTGCCTCATGTGTCTTCTCAGGAGATTGTTGGGCATCTGCAAACTATGAGCTTTCAGCTTCTACTTTTATAGGGGTTGGAGGCAATATGGCTGCCTAATCTGGACTTTCCCTGAATCCCAGGCTCTGATTGGCAAAAGCTTTCGTGCGTCAATGCTTTATCATGTTTTGATTACCTAAGTCACAATATTATTGTTTATAAATTCTTAATTACCTTATCTTGTGGGAATTAACGTCATTTGGAGTGCTTGACATTTTGTTTAGGTCATTTCTGACGCACGTAATTAAAAATGGACGTCAACAGCCACCTTGTCTGTTGGCTGACCCAGACATGGAGACTAAACAATGTCATTCATGACGCATTTCTGATAAAGTGTTCGCTGCTAATTATGTTGGAATGTCTTGGTACTTCCCCAGACATGAGATTGGTCAGGTTGACACTGTAACCAGACCTGTGAGAGCCTTCAGCAATTTAAGGCTTATTAAAACATACAAGGCTTCTAATATACTTATTTAAATATAAAGCTTATTATATAATTCTTCTTAAAACAATCATATAAGAAATAATTGCATATTAAATCTTAATAATATAAAATCCTTTCCCATATATTTGTCTTTCTGATGAAGAAATAAATATCTAATTTCAACCGGCAGAGGTCAGCCTTTCATAACAAATAACAAACAGTATTAATAATGTTGATTTCATAAGACCGCCAGGTGGCATCATGGAATGATCTTTAACTAATTGGGAAAACAACTTCTTTGTTTAATATTTATATAACTTGTTCCCAAAACATCATGTGTTATCAGCTTTCTGAGACTAGAGCACGTCAACAACTTTCCAGAATCATAACAATCTCACGAGAATGTCTTACTGTCTCATCTTTCACGGGTAGAATACAGCTTACATGTTTCAAAGTAATAGATTCTATTATATAGGGTTTAACAATAACTACTTCTTTCTTTAGAAGGACTGTATTGATCATTAATATTTAGATTAATAATATCTGTGTGTAATACTTATTGCAGTAATGTTAATTGTAAACCAGCATTCTGTCTTACACATACTGTGCAGTCTAACCTCGACATTAACAAAGAATGTTTTGGCTTCTTGTAACCAGTACATCAACAATCTTCCAGCTTGCAAGTTAAAATCTTCTCATAAGCTTTACAGCCTAAAATATGCTCAGATGTCACATAGCAATATTTTAAAGAAGTAACCCAACTTTACAGTTTACAATGAAATTTTGCATAGAACATTAAAGCTTAAACCATACACTTATGACAGCTTTTTCCTGCATAAATAAAACCGCTAGAATTCTGACAGATACACCACAAGTATAACACGGATGCCATACCGGCATAGTCAATAAAGGGAGCATATGCATACAAAGTTCATGTGCAGTACATCAATTCTATTTGGCAGGGAAAAAACACTCCCACTAGTGACTTATAATTGTTACCAACCTCACTGCTATATACATATGCTCTGTAATCCCATCCATATAATTCACGATGGTATCAGTGTTAACCTATGTATGTGTACCCTCTGTGGGAAACATGCTGAGTTCTTACCTCAAAGGTTGTGCAGCATAGCGCAGCACCTCTGTAGCGTGCGGGCGCTGCACTGGCATCTGATATACTCCGTGGTCCTCCACCTAATGCGGAGCTGGTGGGAGATTCGTATGGGGGGCATGGTCTGCAGGTGGGGGAGAGTACATGCTAATGGCGCACTGCACATTCGTCCCTACGGCAGAAGCGGGGGCGGAAGTGCGTCAGCTAAGGGCACACTATCCGCCGCCGCCATGTTGGAACAGGGCATGGTGCTCTGCGGGGAGGTACGCTCTGGCTCACAGGGGAAGGAGAGAGATATGTGGCCAGGCGGAAGTGTGTCATCTAAGGGCACACTATCCGCCGCCGCCATGTTGGAACAGGGCATGGTACTCTGCGGGGAGGTACGCTCTGGCTCACAAGGGAAGGAGGGAGATATGTGGCCAGGCGGAAGTGCATCATAAAAGGGCACACTTCCCGTAGTTGTCATATTAGAACAGGGCTATATTGTTACAAAGGGTGTCCAACCCTAATGGTCATAATGCCAGGACATAAATATAATACGACCAAATGGTCGTGATAATGTGAATAATACCAGAGGGGGGAAAAAAGGCTTGGTGTACACATGAAAATAAATAAATTAATAGATTAAATCAACTACCAGAATGTGCACAGCAGGCATATGTGTAAAAGAGAAAATATACCTGTGCACATAAATTCTGAAATTCAATTCCATAAAGGCCAGGTATAGATATATATGGTTGTGTAAAATATAATTACGCATATGGCACCATGATTCTAAAAACTAGCTGATCTGAAGGGGCATCTGTTGAAAGGATGGGGAAAAAAAGGGAGTGTGGTGCGTCAATGGTATTATAGCACCATCTAGTGGTGCATCTATATTACTAAAGAGAACATGGTATTTTTCACTATTGGCTGCTTGTGCAAGCCACCAATAATTAAGGGTACAGAATAAAACTGGCAATCAGGACCAGTGTAAAACTACAAACTAGACCTAAAAAGGCATAGGATACTAAAAAATAAAATAACAATAATAACAATAATAATACTAGCATTACTATACAATTACTTTGTATAAAAAGAACAATCAAGTTATTAATAATGTTAAAAAGGGAGCGACCGTGAGCTATACTCTATATGTAGATGTAAATAAGGACCAAATTCAAGCAAGGGGGCAGAGGGTGGGGAAAGGGAAAAAAAGGGAAAGGAAAGATAGGAAAAGGGAAACTAGAAGGTTTTCTCTAACTGTTCATTCAGACCTGTGGGTACCAGTGTCCTCAAGGTCTGAATCCAGAACATCTCTGTAAGGAAACGCGGAAAAGCCGCCGTCTCTCAAGGTGAGGCGGCTGTTTCCGCGTCCAGCATGGCGTCACAACGCGGAAAAAATGCCGCATGCCGCTTAGGCAGAGCGGCGGAATCCGCATTGGGAACGGCGGAATCCGCATTGAAAACGGCGGAATCCGCATTGGAAGCGGCCCCCACACGTGGTGCTCAAGATACATTGCAAGACAGTTCTGCTGTGGCTGGGACTGATAGTCCACCAGGATTCAGAGTGACACGCGCGCGCGCACAGAGACAGAGCTTATATAACAGCCAGAAGTAGTCAGCTGACCAGGCTGGTCAGCTGACATTTTCCACAACTTTCATTGGTCCAGCAATTAGGGAGGTCCTGGAGAGGTCCTTGTGTATATATACTGCTGGCTGTTCACTTGTTCCTTGTCTGGCATGCGATCACATACGTGGGAGCACCCAGATCCGTAGTCAGATCCGCAAGTGTGCCGGGACCAGCTGGAGCTGTAATCCTACACTTAGCTAGATTCTGTTGATAGCTAAAGTACTAGTTTGATAGTGATTATCTGTTATGACCCTTTGCCTGTCTCGACTATCCTCCTGAACTCTGATCTTGTACCTCGATATCTCTGATACTCTGTTGCCGAACCCCGGCTCGTCCTAGACCCTGCTTCTGTCTCCTGATTTTGTACCTTGATATATCTGATACCCTGTTGCCAAACCTTGCCTGTACTTCGACTCTGCTTTTGCCTCCTGATCTTGTACCTTATTTGTCCGTGTGTATCGACCTGGCTTGTCCGACCTCGAGAACCGACCTCATTATTGGAGGCGGTTCCCCATCCTGTCAGTGGCATCTCCTCCTGAGTGTCACTTTCAGACTAACCTTCCTACTATCAGTCTGACTCCTCCCGTCTTGGAGAGTCCAGATCTGCGGAAGGAATCAGCGCAGTACTTCCGACTGCGCTGAGGCTTGTTACTGTTACACCAAAACACTACACTCTACTCAGGTGAACAGAGGTTAGCTAGTATATTGGATTATCGGTGAGACTGCAGATCACTTATAATCTGGTATACGTCTGTATTCCCCGTGATACTGCAGATCACCAGTAATCAGACCTCTCTGTGCTTCACCGATCGTTACAGAACGCCAGACAGATAAACTGATGGACGCACGCGCTGACCCTCTGACCGTGCTTGCCACTTTGGTGGATACTATCCATCAAGCACTGGGCCAGCACAAAGCTTTGATTGATGCCCTAACAGGCTCTGTGCAAACCCTTCAGACGTCAGTTGATTCGGTGCGATCCCCTCCTAGTGATGACATACGTATGGCCATACCAGATAAATTTTCCGGCCATAAGTCTGACTTCCGGAATTTTAAGAGTAGAGTGTTATCGTATTTCGAGTTGAGACCCCGATCCTCGGGGACTGAGACCCAACGGGTCATCTTTATTAAAACTTTGCTGACTGGCGACTCCCAGTCCTGGGCATATAACCTGCCTCCCACTGATACAGCTCTGACCTCAGTAGAGGAATTCTTTAAGGCCATGGCCGTAATTTACGACAACCCTGACCTTGCTGCGTCCTCTGAGCGGAAGCTCAAACTTTTGCGGCAAGGCAGAGGCTCGGTCGAGGATTATGCGGCAGAATTCCGTAGGTGGTCAGTCACCGCCAGATTCGACAACTATGCCCTGATGGATTACTTCCTGTCTGGGTTGTCGGAGGAGTTCTCTAACCTAATGCTAACCGTACCCGAGCCCAAAACACTCGATGAGGCCATCTCATCGGCCATTCGAGTTGACCGCAGGCTACGCCATCAGAGGCAGACTAGGGGCAGTCACCGTGTCAGGGTGACATCTTACGCGGCACCGTCCGCTGCACCTCTAGTAGCACCTTCTCCGCCTGTCTCACCCTCTCCGGCCTTGCCTCCACCCAAACCAATGCAGATTGGTCGATCGAAACTGACCCAGCTGGAGCGAAGGCGGAGAATGACGGAACAGCTGTGCCTGTATTGTGCAGCAGCAGGGCATAGGGTGCAAAACTGCCCTAACAGGTCGGGAAACGAGTTTGCCTAGGAGTAGTGGGGGGTTCCACCCTGGGCACACAATTTTCACCCCTTAAAGAAAGAAAATTGCTTCTCCCTTGTACTGTTACATGGGATGATAAATCTGTAGCCACTGAGGCTTTTATTGACTCTGGCTCAGCGGCCAATTTCATGAACTTCGAATTCGCTCAGGAGTTGGGTCTTCCACTCACTCCCGTGAGACCCCCCATACAGGTCACGGCAGTGGACGATTCCCCTCTGCAACGGAATCATGCCCTGTCACAGACCCCGGTGGTGAAGCTCACCATAGGGGTATTGCATGGGGAACAATTACAATTTTTTGTGTTACATATGTCAACCTCCACTATCATCCTAGGCATGCCGTGGTTGCAAGTCCATTCACCGCATATTGACTGGGCCACGGGTCAGTTAACCACCTGGTCACCGCATTGTTTTCAGCAGTGTTTGGGGAAGTTAACATTGGGGCAAACCAGAGTCCAGGTGGAGGGTGTACCTGACCATTATTCTGAATATTCTGATGTATTTTGTCCCAAAGCAGCCGATAAATTGCCTCCCCATCGCCCTTTTGACTGTCCCATTGATCTCCATTCCGGTTGTGTACCCTCCCGGGGTCATTTGTACAATTTGTCGGGGCCCGAAAAATTGGCTATGCAGGAGTACATCAGGGAGAATTTAGCCAAGGGGTTTATTCGCCCGTCCCGGTCGCCTGCCGGGGCAGGCTTCTTTTTTGTAAAAAAAGAAAGACGGAGGCCTGCGGCCCTGCATTGATTACCGCGGTCTTAACAAGATTACAGTGAAGAATCGCTATCCGCTACCTCTGATAGACAATTTGTTCACACAGATCACTGACGCCAAGATCTTTTCTAAGCTGGATTTGCGGGGGGCATACAACCTGATACGCATAAGAAAGGGCAATGAGTGGAAAACGGCCTTTAATACACCAGACGGGCATTATGAGTACCTGGTGATGCCCTTCGGGCTATGTAATGCCCCGGCCGTTTTCCAGGAACTCATCAACGAGGTTTTCAGGGAGGTGTTGGGGAAATTTGTCCTAGTCTACCTAGATGATATCCTTATCTTCTCCAACAACCTCTCTGAACATAGGACCCATGTGAGGTTCGTTTTGAACAAACTAAGGCAGAACTCTTTGTACGCAAAGCTTGAAAAGTGTATATTTGAGGTAACTTCTGTCGTTTTCTTGGGGTACATAGTTTCCACCACAGGCCTGTCTATGGATCCTGCCAAGGTTTCCGCTGTTCTGGAGTGGCCTCAGCCGGTTGGGTTGAAGTCTCTTCAGCGGTTTCTTGGCTTCGCCAACTATTATAGGAGGTTTATAAAGGGGTACTCTACGGTCATTTCTCCCCTTACCAGTCTCACCAAGAAAGGGGCAGATACCGCGCACTGGTCTCCTGAGGCGTTACAGGCTTTTTCCACCCTGAAGGGCCTATTTTGTTCAGCACCCATCCTCAGACATGTGGATACGTCTTTTCCGTTTATTGTTGAGGTGGATGCTTCGGAGGTTGGGGTGGGGGCTGTGTTGTCTCAGAGATCTGGCTTGCAGGGCAGAATGCACCCGTGTGCTTACTTCTCCCGTAGGTTCTCTCCTGCGGAGAAGAACTACGATATTGGCAACAGAGAGCTCCTAGCCATTAAACTGGCTTTTGAGGAATGGCGACATTGGTTAGAGGGAGCTGAGCATACGGACACGGTCTACACTGACCACCAGAACTTAGAGTACATCAAGGGGGCTAAGAGGTTGAGCCCCCGTCAGGCTCGATGGTCGTTGTTTTTCTTTAGGTTCTCTTTCATTATTACGTACACCCCGGGTAGCAAAAATGTCAAGGCGGATGCTTTATCCAGATGCTTCGAGTCAGAGACAGCACAGCCCTCCGTTCCAGAGACCATTATTCCCCAGAGCTTGGTACTGGCCGCAACAGAGACTTGGGAGGATTGGAAGGAGACTTTGATTCCCTTTCAACAAGACATCCCGGAAGGGAAGCCCGCAGGGGTGCTGTTCATTCCTCTGCCATTTCGTCTTCAGGTTCTAGAGGTGTTCCATGCGCGTAAGAATGCTGGGCATCCTGGGGCATCTAGAACACAGGATTTGGTAGCCAGATGCGCCTGGTGGCCGTCCTTGGTAGCGGATTGCAAGGAGTACGTGAGGGAATGTGCGATTTGTGCCAAGAGTAAACCCTCCCGGCTGGCACCTATCGGTACCCTGCAGCCTTTGCCCACCCCGAGTGAGCCATGGACTCACCTGTCCATGGATTTTGTAGGGGAGCTTCCCAGATCTGAGGGCATGGCGGTCATTTGGGTGGTAGTCGACCATTTTAGCAAAATGGCCCATTTCGTGCCATTGAAAGGACTCCCCTCAGCTCAGGAATTGGCCGAGTTATTCATAACTCATATTTTCCGATTACACGGCATTCCTGAAAACATAGTCTCAGACAGGGGAGTCCAATTTGTTTCACGATTTTGGAAGGCTTTTTGCGAGCTCATAGGCATAAAGCTGTCATTTTCATCAGGCTACCATCCACAGACAAATGGCCAGACGGAGAGGATAAACCAGTGCTTGGAACAGTTTTTGAGGTGTTACGTTGCTGAGGTGCAAGACGATTGGGTTAGATTCCTGCCCTTCGCAGAATTTGCGCAAAATAATTTAAAAAACTCGTCCTCCGGATTTTCTCCTTTTCAGGTAGTGACGGGGAGATCACCCACATTTTCCCCATTGCCAGTAGCCTCCACTCCATTCCCAGCCCTGGAGACCTGGCAAAGGTCACTTAAGGACCTTTGGGGAACAGTAAAGAGTAACCTGGAAAAGGCTTTTTTGAGTCAGAAGGGTCAAGCTGACAAAAGACTGTCATTGGAGTGGAGGTTCCAACCTGGAGACTTGGTCTGGGTGTCCACACGTCACTTGACCCTGAAACAACCTTCTGACAAGCTAGGTCCCAGGTTTGTGGGTCCATTCCCGGTAGCCAGGAAGATCAACAATGTTACTTATACCGTTGATCTCCCCACCAGCATGCGGGGGGTAAGGTCCTTCCTAGTGTCCCTTCTTAAACCAGCAGTCCAGGTGGGTCCTACTCCTCCTCCTCCTGTGTTGGTAGATGCCCAACCCGATAATGAGGTGGAGAAGATTTTAGATTCACACACGGTACAAAACTCGGTACAGTACCTCGTACATTGGAAAGGGTACGGCATTGAGGAGAGGCAATGGGTACCAGGGACACGCATGCATGCAGACGACTTAAGGAGGGAGTTTCATGCCTTACATCCCGAGAAACCTGGTAGGAGCTGTCCGGAGTCCACTCCTCAGGGGGGGGGGGGGGGGTACTGTAAGGAAACGCAGAAAAGCCGCCATCTCTCAAGGTGAGGCGGCTGTTTCCGCGTCCAGCAGGGCGTCACAACGCGGAAAAAACGCCGCATGCCGCTTAGGCAGAGTGGCGGAATCCGCATTGAGAACGGCAGAATCCGCATTGAAAACGGCGGAATCCGCATTGGAAGCGGCCCCCACACGTGGTGCTCAAGATACATTGCAAGACAGTTCTGCTGTGGCTGGGACTGATAGTCCACCAGGATTCAGAGTGACACGCGCGCGCGCACAGAGACAGAGCTTATATAACAGCCAGAAGTAGTCAGCTGACCAGGCTGGTCAGCTGACATTTTCCACAACTTTCATTGGTCCAGCAATTAGGGAGGTCCTGGAAAGGTCCTTGAGTATATATACTGCTGGCTGTTCACTTGTTCCTTGTCTGGCGTGCGATCACATACGTGGGAGCACTCAGATCCGTAGTCAGATCCGCAAGTGTGCCGAGACCAGCTGGAGCTGTAATCCTACACTTAGCTAGATTCTGTTGATAGCTAAAGTACTAGTTTGATTGTGATTATCTGTTATGACCCTTTGCCTGTCTCGACTATCCTCCTGAACTCTGATCTTGTACCTCGATATCTCTGATACTCTGTTGCCGAACCCCGGCTCGTCCTAGACCCTGCTTCTGTCTCCTGATCTTGTACCTTGATATATCTGATACCCTGTTGCCAAACCTTGCCTGTACTTCGACTCTGCTTTTGCCTCCTGATCTTGTACCTTATCTGTCCGTGTGTATCGACCTGGCTTGTCTGACCTCGAGAACCGACCTCACTATTGGAGGCGGTTCCCCGTCCTGTCAGTGGCATCTCCTCCTGAGTGTCACTTTCAGACTAACCTTCCTACTATCAGTCTGACTCCTCCCGTCTTGGAGAGTCCAGATCTGCGGAAGGAATCAGCGCAGTACTTCCGACTGCGCTGAGGCTTGTTACACCAAAACACTACACTCTACTCAGGTGAACAGAGGTTAGCTAGTATATTGGATTATCGGTGAGACTGCAGATCACTTATAATCTGGTATACGTCTGTATTCCCCGTTATACTGCAGATCACCGGTAATCAGACCTCTCTGTGCTTCACCGATCGTTACATTCTCTCTATTTTTTAAAATATGAAATGCATTCCTACCCATGGGATTGATAGTTTCAATTGCGGTGAAAGTCACCCCAGCCGGATTTCTGTTATGAGTGATATCAAAGTGTCTGGAAAGACTATGATTGGGAAAACCTTTTTCAATGTTGCGTCTATGTTGTCCTATTCTTTCCCGAAACAACTGTGTGGTACGGCCTACATACTGCAATCCACATGGATACGATGCCACATAGATTACAAATCTGGTATTGCAGTCGATGTGTTTCAGAATAGGAAAAGTATCAGTGTTGCTGAACGAGACAATATGTACAGCATGAGAAATGAAGCTGCATGCCAAACAATGTTTTTTTTTGGCATGCATAAGAACCTGCTGGTAGTGTAGGTTTGGGATCTTTCGTTTTGAACTTACTTGGGGCCAAGAGGTTACGAAGATTGGGTGCCCTACGGTAGGTCATGATTGTTTTTTTAGGGATAGATTCGCGTAGATAAGGATCCTGACGCAGGATCTCCCATCTGTTGGTGAGAATGTCCTTAAGGGCGTTGTGTTGAGCACTATACTTTGTTATGAACCTGAGTGTATTCTCCGATTCTGACCGTGCCCTGGTGTCATTATTGATTGTCACTCGGGGGTGTCTAGCTTTCTGTCTTGCATTCTGCATTAACTTCCTCGGGTATTTCCGTTCTCGGAATTTTTTTACAAGAATTTTCGATTGTGTATTGTAATCCTTTAGATCTGTACAGTTTTTATGAATACGTTGGAATTGGTTATATGGGGTATTGAGTGTCCATGGTTTGTAATGAAAACTGTTAAAATGGATGTAATTATTGGAGTCCACTGTTTTAAAATGTGTTTTGGTTTTAATCTGTCCATGTTCATGGAACAGAACTAGATCCAGAAATTCCATGGATGTGGGGCTATACTGGGCTGTGAAGGACAAACCTGCTCTATTCCCATTCAGGTGGCTCAGGAATAGTGGTATACACGATGCATCGCCCTTCCAGATGAAAACCAAGTCATCTATATAGCGTTTATACATTACTATATTATCCCGAAAAGGGTTGTTGTGAGTGATGTATGACAATTCGAGTAGTCCCATGGCCAAATTGGCGTAACTGGGCGCAAAGCTGCTGCCCATCGCCGTGCCTAAAAGTAGTTAGATGCAGTGAGGTGGGTTCACTGAACACTAAAGGTAGTTAGATGCAGTGAGGTGGGTCCACTCAACACAACAGCTAGGTATATGCAGTGAGGTGGGTACACTGACCACAAAGGTAGTTAGATGCAGTGAGGTGGGTTCACTCAACATGAAGGTAGGTATATGCAGTGAGGAGAGTTCACTGAACACTAAAGGTAGTTAGATGCAGTGAGGTGGGTTCACTGAACACTAAAGGTAGTTAGATGCACTAAGGTGGGTTCACTCAACACAACAGCTAAGTATATGCAGTGAGGTGGGTTCACTCAACACAAAGGTAGGTATATTCAGTGAGGTGGGTTCACTGAACACTAAAGGCAGTTAGATGCAGTGAGGTGGGTTCACTGAACACTAAAGGTTGTTAGATGCAATGACAACACAACAGCTAGGCATATGCAGTGAGGTGGGTTCACTGACCACAAAGGTAGTTTGATGCAGTGAGGTCGGTTCACTCAACACAAAGGTAGTTATATGCAGTGAGGTGGGTTCACTCAACACAAAGGTAGGTATATGCAGTGAGGTGGGTTCACTGAACACTAATGGTAGTTAGATGCAGTGAGGTGGGTTCACTGTACACAAAAGGTAGGTAGATGCAGTGAGGTGGGTTCACTCAACACAAAAGGTAGGTGGATGCAGTGAGGTGGGTTCACTGAACACTAAAAATAGTTAGATGCAGTGAGGTGGGTTCAATCAACACAACAGTTAGGTATATGCAGTGAGGTGGGTTCGCTGACCACAAAGGTAGTTAGATGCAGTGAGGTGCGTTCACTCAACACAAAGGTAGTTATATGCAGTGAGGTGGGTTCACTGAACACTAAAGGTAGTTAGATGCAGTGAGGTGGGTTCACTGTACACAAAAGGTAGGTAGATGCAGTGAAGTGGGTTCACTCAACACAAAAGGTAGGTGGATGCAGTGAGGTGGGTTCACTCAACACAAAGGTAGGTAGATGCAGTGAGGTGGGTTCACTGAACACTAAAGGTAGGTAGATGCAGTGAGGTGGGTTCACTGAACACTAAAGGTAGTTAGATGCAGTCAGGTGGGTTCACTGAACACTAAAGGTAGTTAGATACAGTGAGGTGGGTTCACTCAACACAACAGCTAGGTATATGCAGTGAGGTGGGTTCACTGACCACAAAGGTAGTTAGATGCAGTGAGGTGGGTTCACTCACCACAAAGGTAGGTACAGGTGCTTCTCAAAAAATTAGCATATTGTGTTAAAGTTCATTATTTTCTGTAATGTACTGATAAACATTAGACTTTTATATATTTTCGATTTATTACACACAACTGAAGTAGTTCAAGCCTTTTATTGTTTTAATATTGATTATTTTGGCATACAGCTCATGAAAACCCAAAATTCCTATCTCAAAAAATTAGCATATTTCATCCGACCAATAAAAGAAAAGTGTTTTTAAAACAAAAAAAGTCAACCTTCAAATAATTATGTTCAGTTATGCACTCAATACTTGGTCGGGAATCCTTTTGCAGAAATGACTGCTTCAATGCAGTGTGGCATGGAGGCAATCAGCCTGTGGCACTGCTCAGGTGTTATGGAGGCCCAGGATGCTTTGATAGCGGCCTTAAAGGGAAGGTTCAAGCAAAATAAAAAAATGAGTTTCACTTA